>NW_028289861.1:0-240464 GCF_059628265.1 Tinamus guttatus | reverse complement strand
GAGCAGTCTGCTGCAAAGGGCCCTGCAGCGAACTGTTAGTGCCATTTTGTGTAGCACAAATACAAAAAGGGGGAATTTTCAGGATTACAGCTGGTCTGTGGAATCCATGGCTCCCTTAGCAGAGAACGTTAACCTTGAAAAGATTAGAGTGTATCTATGAGACGGAGTTCACATGGAGACAGCAGAAAGTTATTAACAAGTTTAAGTTTGGTTTTGGCCGCAGAGCAGAAACTGGCCAAGCTAAGAGTAGTCCAATCATAACTCTGTTACTAGCTACTGTCCTTTGTAGTCCTCACCAATAAGCAGCAGCCATGACGAGGAAAGCTCGGTATAAATAATGTACTTGGAGAACAATAAAGCGTAGTTGCGTTGCATCTACCCAGTTGCTTGGGTTTTTCATAGAATCATTGAATCATAGAATACTTAAGGTTGGAAGGACCTCTAGAGATCACCTAGTCCAACCCCCCTGCACATGCAGGGTCACCTAGAGCATGTGGCACAGGACTGCATCCAAGTGGGTTTTGAAGATCTCCAGAGAAGGAGATTCCACAACCTCTCTGGGCAGCCTGTTCCAGGGCTCTGTCACCCTCACTGTTAAGAAATTTTTCCTTAAGTTCCTGTGGAACTTTTGGTGCTTCAGTTTGTGGCCATTACCTCTAGTTCTGTCAGTGGCCGCCACTGAAAAGAGGCCAGCACCATCCTCCTCACTGCCTCCCTTGAGGTACTTGGAGACACTGATCAGGTCCCCTCTCAGCCTTCTCTTCTCCAGGCTGAACAGGCCCGGCTCCCTCAGCCTCTCCTCGTAGGACAGATGTTCCAGGCCCCTGATCATCCTTGTGGTCCTGCGCTGGACTCTCTCCAGCAGCTCCACATCCCTCTTGTACTGTGGGGCCCAGAACTGGACACAATACTCCAGATGCGGCCTCACCAGGGCTGAGTAGAGGGGCAGGATCACCTCCCTCGACCTGCTGGAATCGAAATGAAAATAGGGAACCTCCCAAAACCATTGCATTCAGTTATGATTGTTCCTGTCCCTGAATATATAATTGGAATTGATGTTTTAAAGGGACTGACTTTGAATCTTTCTGATGGTTTGTACCAATTTGGAACAAAGAACTATATTAGTGCCCGGACAATCTTAGTCGGGAAAGTAAAAATGCCCCCTGTGCAGATTCCTGCCGCAACCGAATTGATGGCCATGAAACAGTACAAGATTCTGGGGAGGCATGAAGACATTTCACAGACAATTAACGACCTAGTGGATGCAGGAGTTTTAAAAACCTACTACCACGGCTTGGAATAACTCTGTCTGGCCCGTTCAAAAGAGTGACGAGTCATGGGGAATGACTGTGGATTTCAGAGAATTAAATTAACACACTCTACCTCTTCCAACAGCTGTACCAGATATTGTCACCTTGATAGAAAAAATCCAGAAGCATTCTGGAACTTGGTATGCAGTAACTAATTTGGCTAAAGCTTTCTTTACCAGACCCATTGCTGAGGAGCATTGGGATCAGTTTGCCTTTACTTGGCAGGGGCGACAATATATGTTCACCAGGTTGCCCCAAGGATGGTTGCACAGTCCAACCATCTGTCATGGAACAGGGGAACCAAATAACGTGTCCCTCGCTCTTAGCTACACCCAGGCCCAGACGTGAGTGCAGAGTGTCGTTGCAGGTATATTGAGAGACGGAGACAACGGAGTCCTCCCCACCGAGATCCGAAAGATCGTGTGGGACGCGGCCATGAAGGAAGAATGACAAGTGTGGTGGAGATCTGTGACCTTCACCCACAACCAGTCCAATGCCCTGACCACAGGCCATGCCACTCCAACCCTGCTGTGGTCCCATGACCTCTTTTGGGGCTGTGGTGGGGCAGATGAGGTGGTGGTGCTGGAGCCCATGGGAGGGCACTCATAAGCATGGCCGTGCCTCACTGGTCCCATCTGGTGCAGTCCTGAGCAAACTTCTGCTTCTACAGAAACCAATCTCACTTCTCCTTTACACCACGGGGGAGCAAGCCCAGCAAGGCAGGCTTGGAGCCAGCGTGGCCCAGGGCATCGCCAGCTCCTGTCCACATGGCCCAGAGTGTGGTTTATGCTGACCTGAGGTTTGCCAAGGTGCCCACAGGACGCAACATGTCCTGCCAGGCCCTGGAGGCAGGTGAGAGCCCCTGGGGCCCCTGGCCTGACCACCCCAGGCCCAGCCCTCACAGACTCACCCGCTATCTCTTCCCTTCATCCAACAGTCCTGGGCATGGATGAGGCAGAGAGCCCCTACGAGAACATGCAGCTGGGGCAGGTGCCCGCAGGGCAGGACGAGCAGGGGGTCCAGCCCAGCCCAGGTAAGCACCTGCCGGGGCATCCCGGGGAGACATGGTGTGGGTAATGGGAATGTATGAGGGAGCCCTTCCTCCTATCCTTGAAGAGAAGAAGCGCCCATGTCTTCCGTGTGTGCCGTCGTCCTGCCACTCTGCTGCCTGCACCAGCTCTGGGGCAGGAGGGTGGGATGTTGCATGGGCTTTCCAGGCTTGTGGCCCTCTGCGGCGACAGCGGAGGTGGCAGCAGGTGATGATGGCAGCTGGTTGTGTCTTGCAGGGCCTTGGCACTGGCTGTGGTCCATCCCCGTGGGGCTGCTAGCAGCCTGCCTGCTGCTGCTGGCCATTGCCGCCGCCCTGGGCGGTTGCTGTGAGTAGGGGTGGCTCTGGGCACCACTGGCTATGAGATGCGGACGGGCGGTGTCGGAGGAGGATGGGAGCTTTGGTGGGGTCCCATGGGTGAATATCTGGGCAGACAGACTCCCATTCACGCTACTCAGAGCGAGCGCTGGTGCCCAGTCTGCCCCATGTTGGCCTGTGTCCCCTGGCCTGTGGCCTATCACAGATATCTCCCTTGCTTCCCACTGCACAGCTTCCCCAGCTGCGTCCTTTCTGCTCCTGCCCTTCCCTCCCCTGCCAAAGCCAGGCCTGCAGGCTCTGCCTTCTCTGTCCTCCAGCTTTGCCTTTCCCCATTTCCGCTGTGCCCAGTTTTGCACCACTCCCTCCTCCCTACCCCCTGCCCCATGTTGCTCTCTTCCATCCTATCTTGTCCTGATTTCCCCTGCCCTCCCTCTGACCAGAATCTTCCCTGCTTTGTCTTCCTCACCCTTTCCACCCTCCATGGGCACCTCCTTGCCTTGTCCTGCCCAGCTCAGTCCTGCCATGCCCAGCGTGGCTGTGCACACGCTGCACCCCATGTGGGGGTAACGCCAGCGACCCCCTGCCCGGGCCATGCTGACTCCCCGTCCCATGGCTCCCTGCCTGTGCCTAGACTGGCAGGTAACCCGCAGGCTGCAGAACGCCTCCCGTGAGTGCGCGGCCGAGCGCAGTTGCCTCTCGCAGCAGGCGAGCCTGCGGGAGCAGAGCCTGGGGCAGAGGTGGCTGGAGCAGGCGCAGGCAGGAGGGGAACTGCAGCGCACCTGGCTCGAGGGCAACAGCAGCCAGCTGGAGGTGCAGAGCCTGGACTTGGAGCTGGACCACACCATGGGGGTCCTGGGGACGGTGGAGAAGGAGCTGCAGGACGTGAAGGGGAAGCTCAATGCCAGTGAGAGCACCGTGAGCAGCCTGCGCTCCTGCTCCAATATCGGTGAGGCCATGGTGGAGCAGGGACGGGTAATATAGGGGGCAGGCAGCTCTTGGCAGGGCAACAGTGAGTCAGGAGCATTGGTGAGGATGGGGTGGCCTAAAGGTGATCCTATGCCTGGATGAAAGGCAGATGCTGCTGTGCCTGTGATGTCTGCTGGAGAAATGCCAGGGGATGTCCTTGGACCAGGCCAAAAGCCCCTCTGAGCACTGCCCCTGCCCCTAGATTGCTGCCCTTCAGGCTTGGTGATGTACAGAAGCAAGTGCCTCTTCATCTCAGCGGAGAAGACCTGGGAGGACAGCAAAGCAGTGTGACACAAAAATTTCTCAACTCCTCATCACCAAATCCTGGAGTTGCTGGACCGTGCCAGTACCTTGCACAGGGGATTGAGGGCAGGGGCTGGGGGCGTTGGGTCTTGAGGTGGGATGGGAGAGTGCAGGGCTGATCCATGGAGTGCAGGGGACATCTCAGCCCTTGAGAGTGCCCCAAGACAGGGAGGCAGATCCATGTCAGCAGCTGGTGGTGCGGCTGGCTGAATCTCATGGGTTTTTCTCCACTGGGCTGGCCGCTGGTGTGGGAGAAAAGCTCGCTCCAGAGACCCATCGCCTTCCTCCTCCTCACACGATCCCTCTGCGGACACTGGAGGCCTGGCCTTCCTCAGTTTGGGGGATGAAGGGGGCACCTGGCTGGGGGAAGCCAACGTAAGGGACCTTTTTCCTTCTGCAGAACTTCCTGAAGAACTCAGACACTCCGTACTGGATCGGGCTGTACAAGAGCAGCTATCCCTGGTTCGAGTATGGGTATGGGCTGGAGGAAGAGGATCTGAGTGAAGAGGGTGGGACAGATGCCTGGATCTGGATCGACGGTGCTCTTTATGAGAGGTACTGGGAGGTTGATTTCTGTGCACTCTCTTGTCAGAGGAGCAGACAGGGAAACACCTCCTGCTGCAAAGCCCAGGGCTTTAAGGGGATTTAAAATCCCACCAATCCCCAATCCCTGCCCCTGACACAACTGCCAGGGTATAAACCAAGGTGGGACCAAGGGGAGGAAGGAGCAGCCATATGCTGAAGCCATGCAAAGCCTCGGCAGGCACGTGTGCCAGCGATAGGGGGCAAAAGAAACCACAGTTTTCATTCAGGGTCAAGACGAAGCACTGGAGCCCCACAGTCATCTCCCACCTCTCCTGCTCGAGGGGAATGAGGCCTTCCCGCCCACAGAGGGGCCAGGGCTCCTCGCCGCCACATGCACCACCTCCCCTCCTCACCACCGCTTCCTCTTGTGGTGTCTGAAGGCAGTGGTGGGGAACGGGCCTGTCTCAACGGGTACCAACCTCCCAGGCCTGGCCAAGCCTCTGGTAGTGCCTGCTGGGCTCCGCAGTGCAAGTGTCCTGAGCCAAGGACACTCCAGAGACAAGATGCTCCCCAGCCACAAGTGTGGACAGCTGAGACCCAGCGGGGAGTTGTGTCCCAAGGATGGGTAGGGAATGCTCTAGTTAAAGTTTTGGCCTGTGACGTTAGTGATGGGGGGCTGGGGCACCCCCACTTTGGCCGCATTCAACAGGTCCTGGCAGTGGAAGTCCAATGGATCCTGTGCCATAATAAGCCATGGGAGCATCAAACTCGCTCAGTGCAACGGCGATGGCGACATGCACTTCTGGATCTGTGAGAAGGCACCAGGCCTGAGCAGCCCTTTCCTGTGAGGGCAGCTGCTGGCCCCGCCACTGCTGCAGTGAGTATGTGAGTCCTCACCTGTGTCCTGTGCGCTGCTGTGCTGCGGGCAGCTCTGGGGAAGCGGGATGTGCTGGGCCAGGCAGTGTACGAGGAGGAAAGCGGGGCTGGTCCAAGGCGAGGAAAGGTAGAGGGATGCAGGTGCATCCCCAGGGCTGTGCTGGGAGCCCCTGCCCCACGGGAACTAGGGATGGGGAGGCTCAAGTGATGCTCTGCTGTAGGGCAGGAAAGGGGCAAGAAGGGGGAAACCTCTGTGCACGTGGCCTTCCCCAGGAGGTGTCCCAGCACCCTGCTGGGGTTCACAGCACTCTGAACCTTCCCTTGCAGTGCCGGTGCCAAGCACCTGCACTGCTTCAGCACCGCTGCAGCCCTGCATGCTGCCCAGGACGCACCGCCAGAGCCTGCCCCATCTAGCCTGGCCTTGCCGGTATGAGCAACCACCCCGCTTTGCAGAACACAGGGGCTGCCTGGACACCTGTGTCCCCCGCTGCTTGCACTGCTTGTGCTTCTGATCAGGAGCACCAGAGCAGGGCAGGCTCTGGGAGGTGGCCCCATTGCTCCCTGGCACAGCCCTTTGGCAGCTGGCATGGGGCCAGCTCTGGTGCCTGTCCCGTGAACACAGCTCCAACCGACTCCAAGCAGACCGGGTTTGGGAGTCTCCTGCAGCTGGCACTGCCTGCCGGTGCTGACAGTGCCGCCTCCACGAACCCCTCTCAGATGTCTTGCACCCACTCATCCCAACTCTGCAGCGGTGCTGATGTGCGGGGGAAGTCACCGTTCCCCCACTGGCCACCACAGTTCAGCAGAGCAGCAAGGGCTCTGCAGCCGGGCCCCACACCTGCATGGGGGGAGCACAGCGCAAGGACTGGCGGGGGGACAGCAGGTCTCATCCCGCACCAGCAGCACCTTTTCCAGCGCCACGGCTGGTACAGCCAGCCCTGCCTGTGCCCAGCACAGCTGTGCTGCTGGAACAAGGCAGGAACGTGGGCAACACACAGGAAAAAACACCTTGGCTCCACCTCAGAGGCCAACCTGGGTCTGAATGGGCTGTTGCCTGCGCTCGTGGGTTGACTTTTCTTGCTGATTGGGAGCATAGCACTCCTAGGATCCTACGCTCTGACAGTGCATTTCAAAGCAAAAGCACTTGCAGCGGGTAGACACTTCATGAGACGAGTCATCGGGCCTCTAAATAGTTGTGGCATATGTATGCACGCCAAGCAAGGCAAGGCAGGGCTGTGGTGCAGCACAGCAAGTGCAAAGGAAGCCATGTTCGGCCAGGCAAAGATGCTCGCAGCATGTTACGAGGTTGTGTATCCCATATATAGCCGATCAATTAGGATGTAAATTAGCTTGCTTGAGGTTGTGTATCCCATATATAGCCGATCAATTAGGATGTAAATTAGCTTGCTTGAAGAGCAAAAGGGCGTTAAAGGCCAGCTTTTCTTTTTGGAGGTGACACGTGTCCTTACTCTGATTTGCCTGCTGGCCAAACTCCCTTGGTAGCAATAAAGACATGTCGCGACCATTTTGTCTGTGCTTTTGTGCGCCACTGTGAACCAGAGCTCACGGGCATCAATGCAACAATCCTAAAAAATAAACGGGAATTTCACTGAAACGGTTTCAGTCAAGATGGCTGCTCTGGGGACACCTAAAGCCTGGGGGTGAGCCAGATCTGAGGGGTGGTGCCCGAGGGACACAACTGGATTGAGAGGCCAAGCTAATGCCAACCGCAGGTGCTGGGCTTCCTTCCCTGCTCCAAGTGCATCAGAGAGACAGAAGAAGCATCCCAGGATGCTAGGACATTCAGTTTTATTGAGCACTTTAAATAAGCTGGGTATATATTACTAGCAAATAATAATAATAATAATAATAAACACAAGAGTTTTGCATTCACCAGTGCATCGTGTGGGAAGGAGGAAAGCCGACTGAGCTTGAGTGTGGGAGGAAAGGGGCTGGGCGGCTCCTGCTCCCCTGGGTTGCTCCACGGCTGGCCATGGGGCTGCCCCAGCTTGGAGGTGATGGAGGGACACAGCAGTGTCCCCCCGCCCGGGCATCCAGGCCTCCCTGCCACCACCCTGCTCTGGACCCCAGAGGCCATTTGGGCACTGAGGACGCCCAGCCGTGCAAACCCTCCCCATGCACTGCCCCCACGGCCATCACGCCTCTCCGTGCCCTACCACATGTACCTGAGACCAGGCACGCTCGTCACACTTGTGCAGCAGCAGCGGGGACGCCCTCCCCAGCCCAATGGGTCCCCCAACACACATACATGCACACAGTGACTGCTCTGCTCCCCAGACCCATCCTGGCCCCACGTAGCCCCCTGGCTGGGCACGCAGACCCCCAGGGGCTCCCGCTGCTCTGGGGGGAGCAGTGCTGGAGGCAATGGAGCAGGGTCACCGCACACCCCCTGTAAGAGCCCGTGGAGGGATGAGCCCAGGGGGATGCAGCTCTGCAGCTGGCGCTTGAGCGGGCACTGCAGCGCTGGGGGCACCAGTCCTACCATCCGGAGGGGTGCAGACGTCTGTCCACACAACGTGTTATTGCACTTCAGCCCAGCAGTGCCCCGGGGTGTGGGAAACTGAGAAACCATGGGAAACTGTGGGAAGCTGTGGGAATGGTGAAAGTTAGGAGTGAGAAACTGTGAAAGTTAGGAATAACAGATTAGCAGATAGAGAAACCCAAAACACAGGCCGGGCACACCAATCTCTGGTTGGTTACCTGTTGTCCATTAGCAGGATTGGACCCAGATAGCAGGAGAGTCAAGGAATTGGCTGGAGGCAGGGGGAGGGAGCGCGTGGACAGCGCGTGGACAGTGTATGCTCACATACTCGGAGAATATCTAAGTTTGGTCTGATGCTCAATAAAATGGCTTCTGGCTTCTGGTCCTAAACCTTAAGCCCCTGCTCCTTCGATGATTCCCACACTGGGGCAGCCCCGAGACCCCAATGGGGAACCTCCAGCAGGGGTCGGTCACAGACAGGGCAGGGGGGAGCCCTCTGTCCCCCCGGTGACCCCCTGCAAACCCCAAAGGACCAACTCCAATGGGACGCGGCACCCGCCAGGTGGCGGTGACACCCAGGGGCCACGGCCACTATGGGGGTGAGTGAGCCCCAATGGATCATGAGGAGCCCCAGGTTGCTGAGGTCGAGGCGGGGTCTGAGGGGCAGCCGGGCACATCCCATGCCCCGCGTGTCCCCAGCACTAGGACTGCGCCTCTGGCAGCTTGAGGCTGGGCTCTGCCAGTGCCGGTGCCTGCCCTTTCTGGTGGCACAAGAGGCTCTTGGCCTCGCACTTGAGGTTCTGGTAGCTCGGGGCGGGCCGGTGGCAGACGGAAGCGAAGCTGAAGGGCCCCAGGCAGCAGCCTGGGCAGGCCAGCACCTCGTCCTGCTCCAGCGTGGCTCCGGGGCTGTGCCTGGGCAGCATGGCCGCGTGCTCCGTCTGCTCCGGGGCCGCCACACAGAGGATGCTGAGCTCGGAGAAGCCACGCTCCAGACCGGTGCTCCAGGCCATTGGCTTTCTCACCATCATGTGGTTGTTGTTGAAGAGCAGGCCATTGAATGGCCGCGGCTCTGGCAGCCAGGGCCGGGCACCCAAGGTTGCCATGCTGATGAAGTTGCTGTTGGACAGTGGGGGTGGCTTGGGGCTGTTGGGGCCACAGTCCATGTGCTCCTTTGCTGTAGGGGAAGCTCGTCCCAACGCTGCCGGTGCCGCCACCTCCATCGCGCCGCCCCGGGCCGGCGCTGGGCAGGGGCTGCACGGCCTGGGCTTGGGGTCTGCGCGCGGGGGCCCTATGCCCAGCACCAAGCTGCCACAGTGCGGCAGCTCTGGGGAGGCGGGCAGCGAGTGGCACTTGCATGGGGCGGCGGTGGGCACAGAGAAGTCACACTGCACCTCGACAGCGGGCTCGAGTGTCACGGATGGGCTGAGCTGCAGCGCAGCGGGGGGCGGCAGCTCAAAGGTGAGCGAGATGACGGACTTGCTCGGCGTGTCGAAGAGCTTGATCTTGCCACCCTTCAGGTCCTCGCGCTGGGAGAAGGGGTTGATGTGTGGCGGCGTCTCCTTGGTCCTGGCCCCGCCGTAGAGCTCGGGTGGCCTCAGCAGGGTGGGTGATTTGGGGGGGAACATGTCGGACTGGCTGCGGGACAGGCGCTGGTCTGGCTGCAGATGCTGTGTGCCCAGCTCACGCAGGGGAGACTGCTCAGCGCGGACGGGCGTCCTCCCGGCTACCCCTGGGCAGAGGCACAGCAGAGGATCGCCGATGCCCCCAGGCACTAGCAGTGTTGGCTCCTCGTTAGCAGCTCCCAGTGCATGGTAGGGATTTGGGCCACCCTTGTGAGCTAGGGGCACCCACCCTGATCAGCCACCCTGCTCCTGAGCAGCAGCACACTTCACCGGCCCCCATGGCCTGGACTCTGCCCACTGCTGCCTCAGCAGGGTGAGAAATTGGGGTCCATCCTTCACAACCCTCATCTCCTTCCCCACGGCACAGCCAGCGAGTTTGGAGGCCGAGGGAGGACATGACAGTCCTTGCTCTTTGCACCCATCCACGGCCTCTCCCTGGGGAATCTCACAGAGCTCCAGTAGCCAGGGCTGTGCACCAGGGCATCGAAAGCAGGGGCACCTACGTACCATTCAGCGCGGCTGGCATCCCCGGAGTGGGCAAGCTCTCCGTGTGGATGAAGAGGGTGGGCCTGGCACCCTCGGCAGCCAGCTGGTGTTGCAGGATGCCCTCCAGGCACTGCGTAATCTCCAGGAACGAGGGGCGGGATGTGGGTTCCATCTGTGGGCAGGAGGGGTCCCGGTCAGGTCCCCGCTCTGCTCCTCAGCATCTCCCCCCCCGTCCCTCCGCCCCAGGGCACGTGCACGGCCAGCTGCGCACCGCAAGGGCAGCTCCCAGGCTCTCTCCACAGCCCCAGCATGGCACTGGCAGCGCTGCCCATCGACACAGCCTAGGCAGGGTTGCCAGGCTGCACGGGGTGCTGGCAGCAGGGATCCCGCGCCAGGAGCATGGAGCTTCCTGGGGTGGCCCGCGGCAGAGGCTCACACTGCAGCAGTGAAAGGCAAGCTGGAGGAAGGACGCTGGGCAGTCGATTCCCACCATGTTGCGGAAAGTGGTGACGTCCAGGCCAAAGTCCTGTGCCAGGGAAATGAGGAATCATGAGACTGAGTCCAGTGGGGGCACTACTCTGCCATGGACGAGGGGATGCAGCACAACCGGGCCCACCCCACGCTGCACAGACTCCCTGCCACCAAGGGCAGCAGGGACCTGGCAGCACCCTGGCATGAGGTGCCAGCACCCTAGGGGCACCTGGGATCACCCCAAGTGGGAGGATGTCAGGACACAGATCCCTCCTGCTCTCTGCCTGAATGCAAGAACCCCCCTACCCATGACAGACTACTTTGGGATGTGTTTACGGCAGGCTATTGGCAGACAGCTTTTCTCCTCAGGTAGCAGCATCTCTGTCTAGGGGACATTGCGGACACATCACTCTTGCGCTGAGATGCAGCACACAGTAATTGAACCAGTCCCAGCCCCAGCGCTGACATGCACTGCCCTCCCATGCCATCCCGGGAGTCACCTCAGTGCGGGGCAGGTAATCGGGGTCAGCAGGGATGCGAGCGATGGTCTCGCACAGGATAATGCCATAAGCGAACACATCAGCCTGCAGAGAGCAGAGAGTCACTGGGAGGGTCCTGCAGCCCTGAGAAGATGTGGTCACTCTCCTGACAACCCCACAGCTCTCCCTGCTCCTCCCCAGGGATCAGCGTGGGCAGTCCCTGCTATCCAGAACTCCTGAGCTGTGGGTACAGAGAGCAGAGAGCCCAATTCCCTCTGTGCTTCTCGTGTCCCTTCCCATCTCCAGTGATCTCAGCCCATGGGCACCCCTAGGCCCACCAGAAATGTGCCCAGTAAATCGCATGCTGCACAAGCTTGGACAAAGCACCACACGCGGCAGGCTCGGGGCATCACCTTCTCGTTGTAGCTCTCCCCTCGCAGCACCTCGGGTGCCATCCAGTACGGGGAGCCCACGATGGCCAGTGGCTCCTTCTCGCTGCCCTCGCTGCAGGGCACAGCAGTGATGTTATGGGCCACCCACAGCCCTCTGCCCCAGTCCCATGTCCCACTCTCCATGTGGGACAGCCCAAATCCCCATCTCCTTTTCACTTCCTGGGCTAACCCTTCTCCCCTGTGCAGCCCATCCACCTCACGAACCATGGTCTCCCTACCACGGGCACCACCCATGCCATTCCCTTCTCCTTCCCCTCCCAGGCTAGCCTCCAAACATGTCCATGCAGCTCCTGTGTCCCGGCCACCGGGGATGATCCTCACCTCTCCTCATCCCTCCCTTTCTAGCTGGATCCCAATGACCCACCCCTCTTCGAGGAGCCTGCACTCCTGCTCCAAGCTGGCTGGAGGCCCCCTGCTCCGAGGACACAGGTGGGACAGGAGGATGCTCCCCACGTACCTGTAGGTGGGAATCTTCTCCGCCAAGCCGAAGTCACCCACCACAGCTGTGTAGCCGTTAGCCTCGCAGCGCACCAGGCAGTTCTGGGAGCAGAGGAGGAGCCCTGTCACACTGTCCCACAGTCACCCCTGCCTCACTGGACACTAGTGCCCCAGGGCCACACTGCTCCTTGGGGAGGGCGGCCATCTGGGATGGCCTGGAGAGCACAACCCCTTGTTCCCTGGTGTGCCCGGACGGGTGAGCATTGAGACAGGAGCAGGAAAGCAAGGGTGGCAGGATGCTCCTCCATACCTTGGAGGTGAGGTCACGGTGGAAGATGCCCTTGGAGTGCAGGTAGCGCAAGCCCTGGGCGATATCGAGAGCCAGCTTGACACGCACAGACCAGGAGAGGGGCATGGGGCTGTCCAGCAGCTGTTCCAGGTTCCCACCATTGATGTACTGATGAGAAGAGCCAGGCCATCATGTTGTTGCATCCCCCCACTAATGAAGCTGGATCCCCGCATCTCTCCTCAGCTGCTTTCCCACCCCTGCACACAGCATCCTCCCACGATTCCCAGCCCCTTCCCAGGCCAGTCCAGCCCTGCCCGCAGGAAAGCCCTGGACTCACGGTCGTCATCCTGCTCTCACCTCCGTCAGCGCGTGCAGCTGTCCCTGGTGCACACAGACCCCCATGAACCTGGGAGAAAGAGAGGGTCCTAAGGGTGGGCACTGCAGCGATCAACCCATGGCACAGCCCAGCCCCAGTGACAGTTCTGACTCCTCTAGGCAAGAGCTGAGGACATGTCTCAGGAAAGAGGCATACTGTGCCCGTGCTCTGGCCTGACCATGTCCCAGGAAAAGGGACAGCAGTGAGGCCTTGGGGGCATGGGTGCCGGGAACCCAGGAATAGGTCCTACCTGAGGATGTTGGGGTGTGAAAGACGGTTCATTAGCTGCACCTCTCGCAGCATGTTGCCCCGGTTGCTTGTCAGCTTGTTCATCTTCAGCACCATGATCTGCCCTGACTGGTGGTGCCGCACCTGGGGGGGGCGCGGAGCGGGGAGCTGAGCCCCAGAGATCTCCACAGCCCCCATGTGCCACCCCTCTGCCAGCCCCACAGCCGGGGCATGAGCACCTAGTGCCCACCCCAAAGGCCTCGGGCCCACTTCTAGCCATGGAGCCCAGCACTTGCTTGCCCAGAGCATGGGACCTCCCAGGAACGGGGGCACCTAGAAGAACAGCAGCACCCCCAAGGACTCCAGTGATGATAGCATACAACGCCACCCTCCAGGGCCACCTCACTTGTCCCCACCAGGCTACACTGCCCCACCAGAGAGGCAAGGGCAGCTCCTGCAAGCTGTGATGCCAACCCCATGGTGAGGACAGGCTGGGTGCAGGATTGGGACACACAGGAGAAGGGAAAATGGCCTGGCTTTTCCAGGTCAACACCATGATCCTGGCCAGACCCAGCACATTGGGCCTGACTGGGCCCAGCAATGGCCGGTCACCCCGACACGAGACCCCAGCAGCAGCGCAGTGGGGCGTTGCGCTTGGACAGGGCTGTATATTTAGCTTGCCCCAGCCTGACGCTGTCATGCGAGCTGGGGCTCTGGCTCACCGCCAGGAACAGCATCTGGGAACACAGCCAAGCACAGACACCCACCCCGTGCTCCTGGAACCCCCAGCGCACACGGAGCAAGGGACGGGATTCCCAGCACAGGGCTGGGGGGCCGAGTGCCACTGGGAGGGTCTTGTCCGGAGCGGGTGCTCGGCAAGGGATGGGAGCCCCCTTGGAGCAGCTGCCGGCGGGGGAGCAGTGAGGCCAGTGCCGGCAGCCCCCCAGCACATCCTGAGTGGCACACAGAGCCGCCAGCATTCCTCGGTGCTGCCGTCAGCTCCCTGCTCTTGTCCTTTCTAGTCGATGCTGTTTGAAGCTGCTGTGCCGGTGCCAGCCCCTGGCCCACCCCACATACCCCCACCCCAGGGATCGCCCACCCGGACTCAACACGGGGGGCTGCAGCCCCTGGCCCCTCTCTTCCCCCCACTGCCACGGCTGATACCCCAGGACCAGCAGGGCTGTCCCCAAGCAGCTCCATAGCACCCAAAGCCTGGGGGATGGCCAGCAGCCCCCTCCCCCACACACCCAAAGGGAAAATTAGGCTTTTATAAAGGTCCCTTATCATGTCCTGGTGCACCAAGGCCAACCAGCCCTGGGCAGGGTCAACGTAAGGGGCAACGGCCCAGCCTGACCCTGCTCTGCCACCACTAGCTCCTCCAGTCTGCTGTAGGCTCCTGAATAATTCAGCAGGCTCCTGCCCGCGGGCACCACGCTCCGGTTACACCTGTGTCACCTCCCCGCAGCCTACCATGCACCAGCCATGCGCAGGGGCAGGGATGGGGATGGACGGGGTCCTCACATACCACCACGTACCACATGAGGGGCAGGGGGAAGACATGTCCCCTTCACTGCTGGCACCCCAAAAAGCCCAGGAGGGTGGCCCTGAGGGTGCCCTACCCCACGTCACCATCCCATGCTGCCTTCCCACGCCGAGCGGGGCTGGCATGACCGGATGGGGCGGTTGTGCTGCCAGGCGCTGGCGCCTGGCTCGGTGGCAGAGCAGGTGCCACGCGCCCGCCACGGGAATGCCTCCCGGTGCCGCATCTGCCATGCGGCCGCCCCGGGCCTGGCCATGTCCCCGCATTGGGGTGCAGCCCCTGGCGGAGGCCGCCTCAGCCCCACGGGGCTGGGCTGTGCCAGTGGCCTGATTCCTTGTTAATAAGTCTCTTTCCACTGCAATTGTCTGGGTAAGGTGCTGAGTGCAGCCACAGAGCGTCTAATGCCTTTAATCCCGGAGGAAGAGAATGGCATGGGAGAGCTGCCAGGGGAGAAGGCCTGATAGAAGTCCCCCAGGATTGCATCCGGGGACCCTGTCAATCCAGAAGCAGGGTTGTAGCCCTCCCCTCTGCAGGCAGAGCCGAGTGGGAGGCTCGGGGTCCCCCAGCAATGCCGCCTTAGCACCTGGGGAGATGCGCAGACCCCCCGCCAGGGCATCACTAGGAGCTGGAGGGAGACGAGTGCTGTGAGCAAAGGTGAGTGCCAGCCCTCCTTGCCTCACAGACCATCTTGATGCATCCCTCCAAGAGCGGCCGCAACAGGATCCTGTGGCCGGGAGGCTGGCAGGGAAGGGGTTATATGGAGGCCCGCTTCAAGGACAATATTACCGGATGCCTTGGTAGTAGATAATTGACCTCAAGGACGGCAATGCAGAATGTCTTATCAAGAGATAAGGAACAAAGCAAGGAAAAGAAGATAACTACAACCTCATGGCTGGCGTGTGATCAAGATGCTGATTGGTTGCAAGCTTTGCAACACTTGTGTTAAGAGAGTATAAAAGAAGTTGGTTTGAGAATAAAGTTGTCTCACTCTGCATCCCAGACTGAGTCCGTTTCTTCACAAGGTGCAACAGGGTTACGCTCTCCCTGCTCGCACACATGCCTAACTGTTTACATGGCTGGGTAGGAGCCCCATCCTGCAGTCGGGCACCTTCCCGATGCTGGGGCATTCCCAAACCACAGCAGAGCAGGGAGTAGGCCTGACTCCAGCCTGCATCCCAGCCGTCCCTGAGGGTTTCCTTCTCCTCCCCGCTAAGCCCAGATGGGGCAGGGAGCGGGCAGCATCGGTTCCCGAGGCTGTGCGCGTCCCCCTCTCCTCTTGGCGCTCTGGCGCGGCGCCCAGGCATCCCAGCGCATTCCCCAGAGCTGAGCTCAGGCAGGCAGTGCCAGGGCAGCCGCCTGCCCCCGTGTGAATGCCAGGCAAGCCCTCTCCTGCCCGGCAACCCTCTTTGCAACGAGGGGCTGCCATGCCGTGGGGCGCCCCATGGCGTTCCCCGTCCCCTCTGCCGCCAGCCTCCCGCAGCGCTGGAGGATGGGACAGGGCTGGCTGCAGCCCCAGCCTGGGCACAGGGGATCTGCGCTCCTCTAACAGCGGAAATTAGAGTCTTATTTAAAGAGCATGCTAATTACCGTGAGCAGACGGCCGGTCCCTGCCCATGGCCCACACGCCCGTCTAGATGCCAGGCTCCCCAGGACAAAACTCCCATCAGGTTCCCACGGCAGAGTTGGCCCCCAGGTCCTGCTCCAGGGAGCCCCAGCAGCCTGTCCCCAAGGCTGCTCCCAGTCAGGCCACCCATCCAGCACCATCCTTCATATCTGGGAAGGCCAAGCCTTCCCGGGGGAAGGATGTGGTGGCAACATCCACAGAAATGCTGGAGCGCAGGGCATCTGGAAGGGCGCTAGCAAGGCCGGCACCAACCCCGCTGCTGCTGGGGCGGCAGGACTGGAGGTCAGGGCAATGCCAGGCGCCCAACTGGTCTTTTACTGGGTGGGACTGGAAAACCTGCTGGCAATGCAGAAAGGCAGAGTTGTTCAAGAAACACCTCCTCTTGGGAAGCCAAAGGAGCCAGGAGCCAAGGCTGTGCCATGCAAGGGCTGCTAGCAAGCGGGCAGGGCACGAAACGCTCACCTCATGGAGCACTCCAGCATAGCGGCTTCCACCTCCAACATGCTTGGGGGCAGCGGCACGCGTGCCACTAGCCCCATGGCCGGGACACAGGGAGCTCGCGTGTGCCACGAGGTCTGGGTGCCCCGTGACGAGCCAGGAAAATGTCCCGTGGGTGAAAAGTGTCAGCTAGTCAGCACAAAGCACTTCCCAGTGCTCAATGAGTGGCCACAGTGAGGCTGGGGCTGCTTCCAGCTTTGCGGCGGCTCTGGCATACCCACTTCCTCCCTGCCTGCCTTAGTGTCCCCAGCTGCGCTGTCTGTGTCATGCCACTCCACCCTCCTTCACAAAACAAGGCAAGGTCCATGGATGAAGGGCACCAGATAAGAGCCATCAGGTTGTGTCATTAGTTGCATTGGCAATTTGGGAGTAAATAGGAAAACTCAAAGGTTGGTGGAGGAGCCAGTGGAGACAGGGCAGGTGACGGCAGGGCCGTGGTGATGGCTTGGAGTCTGTCCATGCAGGCAGGCTTTGACTGCAGCCAAATGGTCGACAGCATGCTGGATGTCGGATATCAACTAACTCACTCACGCCACAGGGCTAAGCTCTGGGAAGCCACGTCTCTGGAGGACAGGAGGTCTGCTGTGCAACGTCGAGGCATAAGGGGAAAACAGAGCTGGAGCAAGACTTCTGGATACAGCCCCTGGAGAGCCAAGCCAGCACATGACATATCCCCAGTGCCTGTTTCAGGCTGGACACGGAAATGTTGGAGATGGATTTGGGAAAGGGATGCAAGAATGGTTTAAAGGCTAGAGAAAATGTCTGGCAGAAACCCACCAGGCTCAATCTGCTCAGTCTATAGAGGAGACAGAGAGGCACCTCGCTGCAATGTCTGCATGCCTGAGAAAACTGGTGGGCCTGGTACCTCTTGGATGGTGCAGAGAAAGGCGAGGGAAAACGGCTACTCCAGGGAGAAGCAGGCCCAGCTCTGCCACCGAGCAGGGCACTAGTCAGGGTCCAGCCTCTGGGAAGAGGGCAGCTCCATCGGCAGCAGCTCCAAACAGCCTGAGAGTTGCGCTTAGCTGGAACAAGCTAAAGCTCAACCCGCGGGTGAGTTTGGGGTATTCAGTGCTCAGACTTGGTGAGCTAATGGGTCCTTTTGATCAGGAACCTGGTCAAATCCCCACGGCAGTTCCCCATTCGCCTGCCTGGCCCAGGTCCCTGCTCAGCTCCTATTCAAAGCTGGCATGCGCTATCTCAAAAGGGCCACAGATGCCCAGGCCCCTTCCTGGCCTCCCACAGCCACTCGCATGCAGCTGTGCAAGAGGCAGCCCCAGCCTGGCTGGAGAGCCCCACGTGGAAGACGGGGCTGGCGCTGTGCCCAGGCTTTTCGTGGGATCAGGGGGTACTGGCTGGAATGAGGCAGGATGCAGCAGCCACATGGAGGAGGGAGCTGCAAGTACCCACAAATCTGGAAAACACTATGGAAGTGAGGAATATGCAGAAGCACAGGGGTCCGGTCCTGTCCTGTCCTGTCCTGCCCTGCAAAGCTCTGCCTTCCTTGCTATAGCCCCATCCTCCTCAGGGCCTGTGTCACATGGTGCACATCTCAGGGCTGCCTCATGATCCTGCTGAGATCTTGGACTCAACTCGTTGCATGCCATACGAGCCCCATCTGGCCCCCTCCTGTCACTGCCTCCCTCCCTGCACACATGCACTTTGGCTCCTGCTGCCTGAACTGGCTTCTACCCCAACCTCCGCAGCTCCCCCATATCCTACGAGCAGATGGTCCTGCAAGGATGAGAGCAACTTGTGGGGAGACAGATCATCTTGTGGGCTCCTGCATGACCTGGAGAAGCAGAGATGGAGAGGCTCGGAGAGAGCGTGGTCTGGCAGAGACAAGGCAGCATCCATTATTGAAGAGCTATATCCACGCCCAACGTTATTAAATGCCTCCTAGCTGCTGCCACTCCAGCCACACGATTCCAGACAGAGATCAATAGCAGGAATCCAGCCAACGGAAAGGCCACAGGCCGCAGGAACAGGCCGGATCACAAGGAAATGGGAGCTCTCTGCACATCTGTCACAGTCCGGACCTCTCTGCACATTTGCCACAGCCCCTCGCTGGTCTCCTGTGCCTGCAAGGAGCCAGGTCTCGGGATTTCCCAGCTCGCCAGGCTGTGCTGGAAGGGACCCCAGGTCCAAGCATGCCGGGACAGTCATGCCAGGACACAGCTATCCGGCCAGCGTGTGGAAGCGAGATGGGAGCCCGGGCCTGCTCAGGGGGACAGCGCAGCACTGCCAGCATCTCAGAGCCCATCCAGCCCAAGGATGCTCTCTGAGGGACAGTGAAGCCCCAACAAGAACGGCTTAAAGGTAGCACCTTGAGTGACTCTACAGACAACAGCAACACGTGCACACACCTCCTCTTTAAAGGAAAAGGCAACGGTGGCAGTGGAACCCTGTGAATGCCACACAGCTCCCCACAGCTCCCCTTGCCCCCACCAGCCGCACGGGGGCTGACGAGGCACCATCACCCTGCACCTCTGCAACACAACCACCTCGCACCGGGGACTCCACGCCAGCACCCTTGCACCTCAAATCTGGGTGCAGGCCCCAAATGTCCCTACGCCAGCGGCTTGCGCACCCACCCGGGCCACAGAGAGCTCCTGCAAGGGACAAAGGCAGCTCTAGGGCCACCGCTGAGGTGGGCAGGCTGCAGGCAGCCCAACAGGGCTTAGCCCCTGCGCTGACCTACAGCATTGAGCTGCTCTCCCAGGCCCGGTCACCTTCAGCTGGCTCCAACAGGGTGCCCTGCTCATCCCTGCTCGACACAGGCTGGAGCAGGCCCAGCCCCAGGGCTGGCACTGCCAGAAATCACCTTGCACTCACAGCAAACGCTGCCTGCATCTCTTTTCACAGTCACTGCCCAGCCCTGCGCCAGGCCTAGCAGGATCCAGGTTGCAGGCTCTAGATGGAGGTTCCCTGGACAAACCCGCCTGCTGCTCCTGGATGCCTGGGTCCCCAGTGCTGTGTCCCCGGCTACAGTGCGTCCCAGCGCGCTGCCTTCCGGGGTGTAAACAGAGTGGGCGCTCCCCTCCCCCTGCACAGAGGCATGGAAAAACAACACCAGCATGGACAGAGCATCCTGGAGCGCCCTGGTCCCCCAACCTTGACCTCCTGCCCAGCAGCTTCAGCCTTGGACCCCTGTCCAGGCACCACCTTGCTTTCATGCCTGGGATCTAAATCTCTGGCAAGGGCAGCCCACCACCCACCAATGAAGCTCCCCTCCCACCCAAGGGTGGCCAGTAGCATGGGGGACAGACCTGCCTTTTGGGTGCCGCCAAGGCCATGCCCTGGACAAGGGAGGGAAGAAGGGGCTCACCATGGGTTCCGGGTCCCCTAGGGCTGCCCAAACCCTCACTCCTCCTGCTGCGTGGTCCCGCGAGCGGGTCTGCGCCCATCCCTGTCCCGCCGGGCTTGCAGAGGGACAAAAGCCCCCCGAGGTTGCAGGGCCGAGCCCCCCGCGCCCACCTTAAACACCTCGGAGAAGAAGCCGGCGCCGATCTTCTCGCAGTAGAAGTCGTCGATGCGCGCCAGGGTGGAGACGGCGCTGCGCAGCGCGCGGTACGAGGAGGGCCGCAGCCGCCCGCAGCTCGGCCAGGGCGCCGCCGCCTCCCCGTCCGCCTCGTCGGGGCGCCGCCGCAGCACCTTCTCCTGCTCCATGTCGGCGCCGCCGAGCACCCCGAGCGCCATTCACATCGCCCCTGCGGCCCGGCCCGGCCCGGCCCGGTTCGGTTCGGCCCCGCTCGGTGCGGCCGGGCGCGCAGACCCCCGCTACGGCCCGGCGCTGCGCTCCACCGCCCCGAGCGCACGCACCGGCGGGGCGGAGACGGGGCGGGGACAGCCCTTAACTCCTTGGGCACCGCCACCGGCGTCGCCACTGGCACCGCTCGCCGGGACCACGTAGCCCCCGGCCCGCCGCGACGGTACCATCTTCGCAGAGAGACCCGTCCGGGAGCCGCGCTTCCCCCCGCGCCCTTCCCATGGCACGTCCTGGCCCAAGGAGTCCGATGTCCCCACGCACCCGCTTGGATGGAGCCCGTGGGCACGGTACCAGCCAGCCGGTACCGGCTCTGAAATTCGGAATTGACCCCGTGCGTGCATGTTTCTGCTCGCACAGCCACCCCTGTGTGCATGGTGTCCCTGCCGGGTCTGCCCTCCTGCTCCACAGCCCACCCTCACCGACAGGAACCCAGAGAAGGAAAGTGCAGCCTTTTGGTGACAGCGTGTTCCCCACAGCCCCCAGTTGGTCACTTCACAGCTCTGCTTGGACCCATCCTCAGCTTCTGTGGCCTCCCCCATCACCTCCTGCAAGACATTTGGCATCCAGGGCATGGGTGGCTCTTTTGGCAGCTCAGATCCACTGGGCACCACGCTTGAGTCCTAGACAGGAGCTGGGAAACTGCTGCTGGTGCTGAGGGCACGTCTGGTTATGCCCACACAGTGGGGTCTACCTTGGCCAGTGCTTCTTTTGCTTCTCATTTCTTCCTTTCCTCTGCTTTCTCGCATTTCCCTGGTTTCCTTCTTGTTCCTACCCCAGGCTTTTTCCCTGCTCCCCAGCTGCTCTGTCCTGTCCTTCCTGACCAGGGACTCCATGGAACTGGATTTGCCCTTGCTCCTTCCCACACCTCTCTGCTGTTCTTGGCATCCAGCTGCCTGTGCCGGTACAGCCCAGCCCCAGCTGCCTTCTCAAGCACTGCAGCAATCCACACATGCTGCCCTGTTGCAGCTGCCTGCAGCTGTTTTGCTCCAGCCATTTCCCTGAGCACTGCACAGCTGTCTTCCCATGCCCTGCTTGGCTCTAGCTGCTTCCAGGCTGGCCTGCAGCCTCCTGGCTTTTACATGAAGCCCCATGGCCACGTCCCCAGGTGACCACAGATCAGGGGCCTTGCTCCATGCTCCAGCAGGGTGATTGCAGGGGGTGAGGGTTAATCCTGCCCAGTGGAGGTGGCAATGCCTCTCTGTCACATGATGTGTCTCCTAGCATGGCATTTTTGGCCAGAGCTCAGCTCCCAAGTACCACAAAAGACAGCGTAGGCACCAGGAACCAGGAGCCCTGGCCTCTTCTCCATCCAGGACAGGGTTAGAGATGGGGAACTGGGAGCTGCCCAATGTCCCACCAAGAATCCATGGTGTTCCCGTTATTCCAGGCTGATTCAGGGCAAGCTTGCTGGGTGTGGGGAGATGGAGCTGGGGCAGAGCTCTGCCAGTCCCTATCTGGCAGGGTCTGCACGATCCCTTTCCTCCTACAGCTCCAGCCTGGCGCCTCTGCCTGCAAGGTGATTGATGGCATGTGCCAGGGGTGTGGGGCAGGCAGCTGCTGCCTAACCAGGCTGTGCAACAAGCCGTGTTCCCGCGCTGCTGAACTTCACATGCTTAGTCGGAGCCCAGGCAACACAGGGTCAGTGGTGCAAATGGACATGGCCACAGTGCAGGGATGAGCGCTCCCAGCCGTCTGCCCCAGCAGGGCAGTGCTGCGTGGTGTGCTTGGCACCGCAGTCTCTGCAGGCACCTTCTCCTTCTCCCTTGAGCGCACATGAGCAGTGACCCTGCAAGGGATGAGGCAGGTACTGACCCCTCTTGCAGAGGCATCTTGCAGAGAGGAGCTCATAAACAGTGACTGTTTAGGGCTCCTGCTGCTTTCAAGTGATTGGCTTTACATCCAATTAAGCTGTAATGGATAAATTAAAGCCCTGGAGACAACCCCGATTGTGGAAATTGCTGCTGCAGGATTTACAGTCCCTTCCCTCATCAGCGCCAGTAACTCCACTGTGCTATTTCTGCTCCTGTGTTATTCTGTTGCTGCCTGACACAGCAGTGGTGAGCTGAGACACGGCTAAAGGTTCCCCGCCACAAAGGCCTCCCGCGGTGCAGGCAGGTACCGTCTTAGCAGCTGCGTGCAAAGCAAGGCCGAGCTTGCAGTGAACCACGAGCTGAGCATCTCAAACCTCGGAAAGGGAGAGGAGGAAGCAGTTCTCCCTGGCTGTGCTTTGCTCCTGTGGAGCTGCAGAGGGAGAGGGGGGGACTCTGTCCTCTTTGTCCTTCCCTGCCTAGGCTTTGCATCAACCTCCTCCCACAAGGAGAAGGCTCGGAGCTTAGCAAAGCAAGCCTCTCTTCTGCACGCATGCATAGTGGGCCTGGCGCACCACTCCATTGCGAGGCTGCTGTGGGGCAGCAGGAGCAAGAGCCTTTAAGCAGCCCACGGAGATCAATGCTCGGAGACGCAGGGATACCTTGCCAGGAGCCATGGGCGGGGGCAAGGATGTGTGCAGGGGTGTTTCCATGCAGAAAGCCTGGTGGTCACTGCACCCCCATCTCTGCTCCACGCCAGCACCTCCTGCACTGGGGCCTTGGGGATGGTGCAGTGACAATCCATCTCGAGCGAAAGGCTTGTCCTGCTCAGCATACAGGGCCCAGGTCTGGAACAGGCCCCTCCTCTGCATTTGCACGCAAGGAGCCCAGCGGTACCTGAGGCTCCTCCTCAGCAAACACAAGAAAAATCAATGACCGGTGCAATTGTGTGAGTGGCAATGTGGTAAAAGAGATGAGGAGGACCCCAGCCAGAAGATCTCAGGACCTGCCCCTGTCCTGCGAGTTTCCAAGCGCCCTGCTTCTGAGAGGGGCAGACAGACATCTCCCTCTCTTGTCCCATATTGGTGTGAAGGGCTGGGTGGGAAATGGGAAAGGATGGCACTGTAGGGGGGACTTTCCAGGGCTGTTAGAAGGCCCTGAAAGTGCAAGGAGCCCAGGGTAGGCAAGAGGAGGTCCAGGCCTCAGTGTTCCAGGTGTAGCCTGGTTGTGCTCAGTGGCACACAGTGCAGGTGCTGCAGCGGAACTACATCTCCCCATGCGCCCTGTTCTGCCAACCGCAGCCCACGCAGGGAGGTGCCTGCTTGGTGTCCTACACCCAGGCATGCAGCAGTCCTCATCCAGCTGGGAGCAGGGGTTGGTAGGATCCCTGCTGTGCAGACACGTTGCTGTCTCTCTTTCCCTGCCTAGCACTCCAGCTGCAAGGCCAATGGGGGACCATCTGCAGTGCGAATATTTGTTTTGTCACTAATTTTCTGTGAGCAAAGCCAGCCCAGTACTGGGCACAGCAGCGTTTACTTCCTGCCTCCTATTACCTCCAGCATCCTGGCATCTGCAGAGGCAGCACCTGCATCCTACCCCCATGTCTCGCAGGTGGTTTGTGATTTTGGCTCCCTGCTCTGCCTGTTTGACTTGCCATAGTGCTTCTGCCTGGAAATGCAATGAGAGGGCTGAGAACTGAGCTGCCAGTGCTTGAGCCTGGCTGAGCGGGTGCTTGCTGGGAGCCCTGGGGCTGTGCATTTGGAAACAGTGGAACACTGGGAAAAAAAAAAAAAAAAAGAGAGAGAAGAAAAGAGAAGAAAAGAGAAGAGAAGAGAAGAGAAGAGAAGAGAAGAGAAGAGAAGAGAAGAAAAGAAAAGAAAAGAAAAGAAAAGAAAAGAAAAGAAAAGAAAAGAAAAGAAAAGAAAAGAAAAGAAAAGAAAAGAAAAGAAAAGAAAAGAAAAAAAGAAAAGAAAAAAAGAGGGATAGGCTGTTAGGCAGTCCTGGTCATGCCTGCACCATCTGCAACCCATGGTGACATGGCACACAGCCCAGTGAGCACATCTAAATCCTTGTTGTGAACCAGTACTGCAGAGAGCTTCACTGGTCACCAATTGCCCAGGCCAGAAACTTGGCCTCATGCCAACCAGATAGGGAAAAATATTTAATGCCTCCAGCATCTCCCACCCTGGTCCTGATCCCACTTGTCTTGACTATCTCCTAGTATGTGCCACACTCCCAACCTCCTCCGTGGTTGCCCAGCTGATAACGAAGCTGTTCCTTGCCCTCCTGACCCGGATCTGGGCGGTCGGGCTCTCAGCAGCTCCACACTCATCCCAGGAGGCTGTGGCAGTCCTGCTCCATTCCCTTCCCCTTGCCAGGCTATTAGTAACACTCCCCAGCCACAGTGCAGCATCCCTGAATTGCTTGTAGTTCTGCCAGATGCAAGGCGGGACCAGAGACGCCAAGAAGCTGGTGTGACTGCTGTGGTGCGGGGATCAGGACCACATCAGAGCGCTGCATGGGGCAGGCATTGGTGAGCTGGGGAGCAGCCCTGTGACCCACACAGCACTGCTGCAGGAGAGCAGGGCAGGCAGCGAGGCCTGAAGGCTCAGCAGGGCTTGGCCAGTGGTACGGAGGAGCAGCCTTCATCTGTGTTTCATTGCTGTCCTTTGATGTGCACGACTTGCCCTTCCTTCAGGGAGGAACTCAAAAGCCACACAGCGATGTACAGGGAAAGGTCAGTGAGAGTGCACAGCTCAGCACAGTGACTGCCAGGGACCCCAGAGCAGCAAACCAGCATGCACAGCCCATCCCAGAGACCCTATGTTAGCACACCCAACATCCTCAGCCTTGATCTGCTTCCTTACCCATCCTAGATGGGAGAAAAGGACACCTTCCTGGAAGAAAGCAGGGCCTCAGGCTGGGAAAACATTCACTTGTGCAAAGAGTGCAGCCCACCCTGGCCACAGCTACATTGATGAGAGAGATGCTGCCATCTCCTTCTGCTTTCCTGCCCCCAATAGAGTCCATATAGCCCTGCTTATTCTCCCAGATGTTTGTGCAAGAGGTAGGTGCTGCAAAAGCCTCCCCCCTCACTATCAAGTCAGTGGTCACTTAAGCTACACCTCCCTGAGTAACTCACCCGACCAGGCACAGGCCTGAGCATGATCCTGTAACCAGCTGCACTGTTTAGTTGCCAGCATACTCTCTGGAATAGTTTTAGACTGTGCCAAATAGGACAGGGCTCGTTTTAGATAAAGTCATGGTCCAGGATAGGTCCCAAGAGGAAGCATGGGCACTGCCACTTCTTGAGAGAGAGAAGAGTTCAGCCATGTGCGACGGCTGCCTTCCCATTCGGCCTTCCCCTAGCTGCATGCCAGGGTGCAGAGGAGCAGGGTGAGGGATTTGTGTGGCCATGGGAGCCTTTCTCCTGCAGTTTTCAGGGCCAAGCGGGCATCAAGGTACTCTGCCTACATGCATGGGGCTTTGGAAGACCAGGAAGACCATGTGACTGGGGACACTTCCCACCTCCTTCTCTTTTCCCCATGACCTGTCCAGACCGCTGGCCAGGCAGGGCAGGTTGGGGAAGCAGAGCTGGAGGGAAGGCGGCCACACTGCGTTCAGTGGGGCAGTCTCATCATGCCGCTGCTTGCAGATGCCTCAACCGCAGCTCTCTGTTGATTTTCTTGGCTGCTGAAAATCTCATCAGGTTTGGTGAGTGGCATGTGCAGCGCTGGCAGCATTGCTCATCTCCCATGAGACAAGGCAGCCCAAACACTGAGGAGGTGAGTTCAGAGGTCCGGGCTGAAAAACCTTCCCATAGCCTTGAGAACAAGGATGGGTCCAGCACAGAGCTGGCAAGGTGTGCCAGGGTCTGCCATGGTATGAGAGAGAGGAAAATCCCACAGGATTGCTGGGATCACCTCTGCACCACAGCAGGCCATGGGAGAAGTGTTGTCTGCGTGCAGCAGCCTTCTACCCTGCAATGGGTGAAAAATTGTGTGGGAAAGTGGCTCTTCCTCAGCCATGTTAGTGGGGTACAGGTGAGGTCAAGGACCCCAGGCCAGCAGCAGCAAATGATACTTCAACCAGAGCAACTTGAGGCAGTGTTGCCTAAAACTGGGCTCTCTGCAGGCCCCAGCAAAACATGAGCTGAGATGAATGAGGCAGGGTCTAGGTCATGCTGGGCTTGGGCAGCACCTTGCACACTGGAGCCCTGTTCTCAGGCAGCACCTGTATGTACCACTGACACATATTAATGACTGTGACTGCCATGGCCTAGTTTCTGCCTGCTTGTGTCACAGGTGACTGGCCACTCCACCCAGCTGAGACCTGCAGTGCCTACGTTGTGCCAGTTCTGGACAAACTGGTCTCCTGAGGTAGTTGCAGCCAGGAAGAGACTTGGTGCTGCAGGCTGTAGGTGAACCAAATGCAGCACCCGGACGCAGAGGACCATCCCTGCAAGCAGTGCCTTTGGCCTTACCTATGGACACACTAGAAGGCTTGTAGGAAACAAGTCCTGGCTGTCCCCTGACAAATAACCTTGAAAACCAGGCAGCTGCCTTCATGACCTCAAATGCCATCATGTATGACAAAGTGCAGGGCCTGTAGTGCTGTGAGCTGCAGCAGGAGTCTGGGGAGCATTCCTGGAGGTCAAGGTGGTTAATGGCTGTGTTACCACCCAGACCTTGACTTTGATGAGGTCCAGCACTTTGCTGATGGCAGATCCATGGCCAGGGCACTGAGAGCCTTCCTAGGATGGGTCAGGCAGGAGCTCTGCCAGCTCTGGGACACATTGGGAGCAATGTGAAATGACTTCCAAGGCAATGGTACCAGGCAGAGAAGATGGGGCTGTATGGCCCTCAGATAAGTGGTTTTACATCACCAACTGTGCCACATTCCCTCTCCAGGCCACTGGCTCCAACTCACTGGGGAAACAGCTGCTTGGCTTTTTCTTCCCTGTTCAATCTGGTTCCTTCCGGACTCAGGATATTTTGGGCACTTCTCTGTTCCCATTTACCCTGGGTGGCATAGGCAGTTTCTTAGGACTTGCTTTCCTCTGGAAGCTGTAGAAACTGACAACATAAAAGGGAAAATGCCAAGATCTTTATTTAAGATCCATATATAGAGGGAGAGAGTCGTGACTCCAACAAACACATGCCATCACTGCCACAAACAGTCTACAAACACATCAGCCAACACTGAGAGCCTATGAAAGAGAGTTGTGATCCAGGCCAGTCTATGGAGTTGGGTGGTGCATTTGAGAGGAAGTAGTAGAGAGGTCAGTGCAGAGAAGGAGATGAGTGTAGTTGAGGGATTTGCTTAGGAGATGGAGAACTGCTCCATTCAAGCACAAAATCCACCCCTACCACAGGGCAGACGGAGTGCTGTAGTATGAAATGTGGGGATGGAAAGGAGTCTGGAGCAGATCTAGCCTTTGGCAGGGGGGACTCTATGAGCATCAGCTCTGTCATCCCAAGAGCTTGGGCAGCTTCATCCAGAGATAGAGGCTGTTGTCATCTAGTGCGTTGCTGGGGGGATATCCTGGCCAGCACTGGGAGCTGTTGGCTCAGCCATGCGGTGAGGTGGAGGAGCTGAGCTAGTGTGTCCTGCCCAGGACTGCAAGGCTGTGCAGGGAGAGGTCACGATGAGCTAGTCTGTTCTGAGTTGTTGCCACAAATCTCACAGTTCCTGTCTCCTGGGCTTAGTGAGGCTCCCTGCCTGAGAATCAGGGTGGAACATGCAGAAGATGGCTCGAGGGGTGGGAGCAGGAACAGCTGGAGCAGATGTGGAATTGCTCAGACGTCAGGGCTGGAAACCCCATTTCTGAACACACCTTCATCAAACCAGACCAAATGCAGCATCCCGTGTTCCTCCAGGCCTGCTCCACCCTGCTTGCAGCTGCAAACTGCTTATGTTCAATTCTGTGTGCTAAAAATATCCTTCAGGGTGCTTAACAGATGGGAGGGTGCTGCAGCACACAGGGGAGTGCAATTGCATTCGAGGGAGAAGTAGGCTGCAGCACAAGGCCAGGCTGGTATGAACCAAGGGGGTGAAGAGCTGTGGGCTGGCTGGCACAGCAGAGGGCAACATGCCAAGGCTGTAGCAGCAGGGCAGAGCTGCTTGCTTGTGTTGGGCCCATGCAGTTGGGGAGAGGGATGTGGGGGGGGGCAGTAGCAGCTGGCCTCAGGAAGATGGGGAGATGTCATTCCAAAAGACAGACATCAAGTCCTGCTCCCTCCCCTGAAAGGAGCTTGTTGTAGCAACCCAAGCCAGAGCAGAGGGGAAGGCAGGGCAGGCACCCCATTGGGACCCATGCACCCTGCTGGGCGTCCTGTTGTCAGACCTCTGCTCTCAGCCCATTCCATCTGACCTACTGGAGGCCAGGCCAAGGGCAGAGCTGGTGAGTCATCTTGCCAACAAGTCAGAGATGACAGCCACAAACAGGCAGTGCCACAAGAGGGAGTCCTTGCCCCGGCTGCTCTGCTGGTTGGATGACAGCAAAGATGCCCTAATGCTGTCCCTCTTCCAGGACAGCACAACTCCCTACAGACCCCCTAGATTTTTTTCTGGACCAGGGCAGACTGCAATAGTCCATCATGACCAAACTGTCACTCTGGAGGAATCCCTCTGCACCCCAGACCTATTTGGCCTCCTCTTACTGCCTATAGGTTTAGGGCTCTCCCCCCAGCTCTGGGGACAACCCGATGGAGAGGACCAGGATGCCTGGGTTTTATTATTTGGGAAGGGCCTGGAGGACTCCTAGGTTCACAACTCTAGACACCTGAAAGAAACCATGACTGTCCCTGCTTCATCTTCGTGGAGTACAGGGCAGCACAGTCTAGCAGCTCACAGGGCTGAACTGGGGTCTCTGCAAGTACTGCCTGGCTAGAAGAGCATGACACAACAGGACCCCTACTTGGGGTAAGGCAAAGGACTGGCAGGCATTGCTCAAGGCAGGGCCATGGGGCAGGAATGTCCCTGGAGGTGTCCCTGAGGCAGATCCATGGGTCAGGACCCTGGGGCAGAAATGGATCTAGAAGGATGAGGCAGCTGAAAGGCCCAATGGGATGGTATGGCTTCTTTTTGGTTCCTCTTCTTTTTCTATCTTGTCTGAGCCTTGTTTGTTCATTGGTGAATGAATTGGACTACAGTTGGACTCGATGATCTTGAAGGTCTTTTCCAATGATAATGATTCTATGATTCTATGGACCTTCAGGAAACAGTCCTCCAGTTATATTTATCATGATCAAATCAACATTAATGCTTTTTGAGAGGAAGGCATGTGTCTGGCTATCTTTATTATAACCAAAAATGTACATATCCTCTGTATGTGGAGTAGCAAATTCAGATTAGAAAGCATCTGAAACATTGTTTTGAGATGACCTTATGGGAGTCTGTCTTGCTGCATGGGCTAAAGCAGTGTATGTATGTGGAGTGACCACAGTCCCCATCTGACATGCTCTTGAAAGCTCAGCAAGTGGTTTCATGGAATTGGAGCTCATCACCTGTGGAGGCCTGTTTCAAGGACAGTAGTATGGGATGCCTCATTAGTAGATAACCAACCTCAAGGAGAGCAGTGCAGGTGTTCTTCAGCACACAAGGAGGAAAAGCAACTGTACAGCTGCTGCGGGACTGAGAAGCTGATTGGATAGTCTCAGTGTAAGCCTTTAGATTATTGGTTTATTCAGTAACTGTGCTTTGCATGCTTGTAGACAAATACAGTATTGTATCTGGGACAGTACAGTATATAAGAAGTTTTATCTGATGCCTAATAAAGTGTCTTTGGTTCATTATACCAGAGGCCCTGCTCTCAACACACCACAATCACCTCCCACAGATCATGCCCTACAGAGTTTGGCTTCATGAGTTGCTGTGTGACCTAACAGCGCTTGGAAACCTCATATTATTTGAACTCTGCTACGTGGATCCCATTGAAATAAGTCACCATCAACTACCTAGCAGATTTAATGGTAGACTGTGAAGGAGCTAGGCATGTGAATGAGTGCTGTGGCTTTCAGTATATGCTCAGCACTCTCCTAGTGCATGTTTTATGATAAGAGAATGAATCTTTAAAATTAGTAAATTTCTGTGAAGGAAGAGGTGTAAGAGACTTTTGGATTGTGTTCAAGAGCACGTATTTCCCCCCCCCCCCCCCCCAGGCGTGTGGCTTCTTTTGCGGAACATCACCTGCACCGAGGCACTGAGGCACCTGTACCTGCACCGAAGCAGAGCCAACGACACTTAGCTGGACTGGTGGTGGCAGTAACTATAATCTTGCTGCATCTCTCCTGATTGCTTGCTTTTCTTTCTTTTTTCCCTTCTTCTTCTCTCTGTCCTATCGCGCTTATGAGAATAAAGCTTACAAGGCTGTATGGCATTTGCCCCCGTTTGTGTCTTAATCTCGCTCTTGGGATCGTATTGAAATCTCCCCCGACGCTGGATAGGGACAGGAGGTCATACACAGATTTATAGGGTCCGATGCATTTAAGGACTGGGAAAAAGAAAAGGAATATGGACATGGTGTTGATGGGTTTATGGTTGAACTTGATGATCTTGAAGGTCTTTTCCAATAATAATGATTCCATGATTCTATGATCAACTGCAATAGGAAGCCTCTTGTATCAAATGCATTTCCTAAGTTTGGTCATTCCCCTTCACTGATTTTACTTCTTTCTTGCAGCAAAGAGAAGCAGTGTGTGCGTCTACATTTTACCCTGGGATTTTATGATGCCATTACCCAGCAAGCCTTTGGTGTGACCATACTCCTGGTCCTTGCACCTCTTCTGACTGCATGGACACAGAAAGACCACAGTCCCAAAGCCCAGGGATATTCCGAGAAAAAAGGAAGGACCTGATCTTGTTTTGCTGCTCCTCTCTGCAAGTCTGCTAGGAGGCTTTACCCCATTCATCCCACAAAGACCGCATGGGAAAGGGCTGGATTTGATGTACTGATGTTTCTGAGCTGATAACAGGAGAGATCTAGCTTTCAGGAACCCCCTTGATGTGCTGAGGCAGCATGTATAGATGCACCAAGATGTCCTGCAGTGCTGAGGATGGTGGTTCTTGGGAAAGGACCAGCACTGGAAACCCAGCTGGGGGTAGAGAGCAACATCACTGCAAGGTATCAGGGGAGATTTGGAGGACAAAACAACCAAGACATGTCTGTCTTGTTCAAGAGCTTTTTTCAGGCCTGGAAGGAGAGAAGAAAGGTCAGATCTGCTGTAGGTGAGGCTCCACAGGAGGATTGTTGCAATTGTGATGGTTTAAGGCAACAAGTAGTGAGATTTAGGGGCAAAGGCGATACAATATAAGATTGGCTGATCTTATTAAGGCATACTCTGAACACACAGCCAAGGAAAGAGAGCGCCTCTGACACCGGTAGGAGGGTCTCTGATTAAAGAGGAAGCTTCTTCCACCACATGCAGTTTCCTTCCAATGCTGCTTCATCTCTGTGTTTGCACCTTGCTTTTGCTCAATTACACAGAGGTCCTGAAGGACAGTGAGAGGGACGGAGACTACAGTGCTGCCCTGAGGCTATATGGTAGCATGGCCCTGCAAGGGCTGGCTCTGGCCTTTCTCCTGGTCCTTGCACCTCTGCTGCCTACACAGGGAACAAAGGATTCTGGTCCCCAAACCCAAGGAGCGGCTGAGGAAAAAGGTAAGGGCTGGTTTCTCCTTTCTTTGCAAGAGAAAGTTTTTCTGCTTCCCTCTGTACAAGTCTGCTATGCAGATTTGCCCCAGTTGTCCCACATCAGCTTTGTTGTAGAGCGTTGAAACTGGTGTCTACGTATGTCCCAGGACAGTCTGGCATCAGTGGAGTGAAGCTGTGTTTGGAGGAGGAGGGTAGCGAGCCTCAAGGTGATGGGAAAGCCTCTGAGAGCACGGGGACCACGATATTCCTGAGGAGAGGGCAGTCTCCTCAGGAGCAGAAGCCTGTAGTCTCTCTAGGGCCATTGCAGCAATGTCCGCATTACTTGGGTGATGGGTGCTTGTCCTCAGCAAAGACCTCAGGAGCTATAAGCTGAACCTCTACATCAGTGGGGATGCCTGTTCTGTCCTGGAAACCCTGGGAACAACGGTGGTGTGAGCTATGGCATGGTGGGTTTGTTCTTTAACAGCTTTATTCTACTCCCCACTGATGCCAGGAGGGTCCTCCCAGGGACCTGCACCTCCCAGGGCTCTGCATGACTCTTCCCATGGCACCTTTATGCTTTTCACTGTGCTCTCCCCTGGGCCTGTCTGTACCCTTTGAGGTCCTCAAGTGACAGAGAAGTTAAAAGCTTCTCTTGGCACCAGAAGCTGGGGTCCCAAGGGGGTGAGTCATTGTGTCTAGGGGAAAATGTGAGAAGAAGTGGCTTGGAAAGTCATTCTATGGCACATGAGTCATGTTACCCATCTCTAGTAGCTGTGGCACTTTGGGCCACAGGCAGCTCTCAGTTGTCTGTAAAAAAAACAATGTGAAGTTGATTTTTCCAGGTCTCACCAGTGATTCCTGCCCCTTGTTCCCAATTCCCATAGCTCAATCCTCATGAGCCCTCTCAATACTCACAATTCTCCCCTCCTTGACCTTCTTCTTGGGGAATGGAGAAGGCTATGATGCATTTGGTAGTGGCATTGGCTCTGAATCAGTGGGGGAGATTTCTTGGATTTGCAGCTGTGGAAGAGGTGTGGAGCACCAACTTGAGGTTCTGCCTGCTACCCTCTTTACGGTGCGGCTGGCACCTGCAGCATAGAAGGGGGCCAGAGCAGTTTGTGGAATATGGAAAATATAAGAGCACAAACTTTTGCTGCAGGTTGTGCTCTTCGAGTATCATCAGGGAATTTATGCAGCTCACTTCTACATGTCTATCATAGATGTCTTCTTTTCCCACTTTCCATGTATGTCCTGTGTTCTTGCTGTTTCATGATAGGTATGAAAATTCAAATGATCCACATTTTCTGGACCAGATCGAAATAATAAAAGCATGAAAAACTGCGCCTTGGTCATGTTACTTGCTGACAGTGCCTATGGCCGTAGTCTTGCTTCATAGAATCATAGAATAATAGAATGCTTAAGGTAGGAAGGGACCTCTAGAGGTCATCTAGTCCAACCCTCCTGCACATGCAGGGTCACCTAGAGCATGTGGCACAGGACTGCGTCCAAGCGGGTTTTGAAGCTCTCCAGAGAAGGAGACTCCACAACCTCTCTGGGCAGCCTGTTCCAGGGCTCTGTCACCCTCACTGTTAAGAATTTTTTTCCTTAAGTTCCTGTGGAACTTTTGGTGCTTCAGTTTGTGGCCATTACCTCTAGTTCTGTCAGTGGCCACCACTGAAAAGAGGCCAGCACCATCCTCTTCACTGCCTCCCTTGAGGTACTTATAGACACTGATCAGGTCCCCTCTCAGCCTTCTCTTCTCCAGGCTGAACAGGCCCAGCTCCCTCAGCCTCTCCTCATAGGGCAGATGTTCCAGGCCCCTGATCATCCTTGTAGCCCTGCGCTGGACTCTCTCCAGAAGCTCCACATCCCTCTTGTACTGTGGGGCCCAGAACTGGACACAATACTCCAGATGCGGCCTCACCAGGGCTGAGTAGAGGGGCAGGATCACCTCCCTTGACCTGCTGGAGACGCTCTTCTTAACGTACCCCAGGATCCCATTGGCCTTCTTGGCCACGAGGGCACACTGCTGCCTCATGGTCAACTTGTCGTCCACTGGTGTCTGGGGTTATTCCTCCCTAAGTGAAGGACCTTGCACTTGGCCTTGTTGAATTGCATGAGGTTTTTCACCGCCCAGTTGTCCAGTCTGTCCAGGTCCCTCTGGATGGCAGCGCAGCCCTCTGGGGTATCAGCTACTCCTCCCAGTTTCGTGTCATCAGCAAACTTGCTGAGGGAGCACTCTGTGCCTTCATCCAGGTCATTGATGAATAAATTGAACAGGGCTGGACCGAGGACTGACCCCTGGGGGACACTGCTAGCTACAGGCCTCCAACTAGACTCTGCACCGCTGATCACCACCGTCTGAGCTCTGCCATCCAGCCAATTCCTAATCCACCTCACTGTCCACTCATCTATCCCATACTTCCAGAGCTTGCCCAGGAGGATGTTGTGAGTGACAGTGTCAAAAGCCTTGGTGAAGTCGAGATAGACGACATCCACCGCTCTCCCCTCATCTATTCAGCTGGTCATTCTATCATAGAAGGCTATCAGGTTAGTCAAGCATGATTTCCCCTTGGTGAATCCATGCTGACTGCTCTTGAGCACCTTCTTGTCCTCCATGTGCCTGGAGACAAGGGCCAGTATGAGCCGTTCCATCACTTTTCCGGGGACGGAGGTGAGGCTCACTGGCCTGTAGTTGCCTGGGTCTTCCTTCTCGCCTTTTTTGAAGACTAGCATGACATTGGCCTTCTTCCAGTCCTCCATTACCTCCCCCATTCTCCAAGATCTTTCAAAGATGATGGATAGCGGCTTAGCTATCACATCCGCCAGCTCACACAGAACTCTGGGGCTTGCCTTCCTCTCCTCAGTGAGCTCTACATAAGGCAATCTTGTGCTTTAGTTGCTCTCACTTAGTTCATCCCCTCTTGTCCCTTGGCCTTCTCAGCCGTTTCCCTACAGTCTCCTTTTTTCTACTTCTTTTGTAGTTCAACCTATTTTGTGCAGCGTACTACTGCATTTCAGGTCGTTCTTAGCCTCATACTGAGCCAGGCTGTGCTCTTGCTGAAAAATCTGTCCTTCTGCATAAAGGTGTTTCCGCAGGGCCTTTCATATCATATTACCAACAGGAAAATCAACAGCCCTGACCACATATGAAAGTCTGCTTCTTGAAGTGTGTTTAGTTTGCTTTGCAGAGGGATGTATTCCCTGGTGGCTGATAGCCCTGGTCAAATGCTTTGCCATGATGGGTTGTCCACTCTCCATTGCGGTGGACGATTCCATGTCTCCTCTCCCCTTTAATCGTCGGAGAGGGGATGTGTCATACTGGGGATATCTAACTAAACACATACTGAGTCAAGGGCTTATCATCTGTCAAGACTTTTGGTTGCCACGGTGAAGTCTGCGGTCTGAGGTTGATAGGATGCTTCCTCTTGAGAAGGAAGTGGCCACACAGAGGCATGCGACAGGCATGCCCACAGGAACCCATCCTGCACTACCCCCTGTGCAATTGGGGTAAATGCACCAGGGATTGGGATAGGAACTTGATCCAGGTTGGGCCCATCCAGGCAACCCCTCAAAAGTGAGGGGCCTGCACACCTCTGGATGAGGTTCCATCACCTCACAGATGCTGCCAGAACCTGCTGAACCTCAGGGCTCTCCCTCATTTTCTTTGCACACAGGAAGATGCAAAGTCCCCTCCAATTGGGACCCCAAGCTGCAGTTTGCCCCTAGCAAGACCAGCTATGCCTTGAATGAGGTGGTGCAGCTGAGTCGTGCTGGGAGCTACCAGCCATCAGTCCCTGTGCTCAGATGCATTTCCAACAGTACCTATAAGTATCTGAGTAAGAATGGGATAACCTGTACAATCAAACAGTGGGTCAGAACTGTAGCCATCCAGGCATAGATCAGCCTAGATGGTGGTGCGAGGAAACCTGGAGGAACACAGCCTCACAACCAGCAGGGTGGTGGAATACAATGATTTGGAAAATGAATGACTTTCTTGCAAAAAATCTTCCCCTACAGGAAGTGGATATCTTAGGGAGCTTAAGTGCCCCTCTTTGCCTGTATTTTAATTACTTTTTGCGTTATAAGATGAGTGTAATTGGTGATGATGTAACAAGCAGAAGCCCAGTTTATCGGAATCAGTCACTATGGTGTAATAAAACTATAACCAAGCAATTTCCCCCTAGGGATGCAGCTATTGGATTGTTCCCATATGATTTATTCGTGATATGTGGGGATCAAGCGTGGAATGGAATCCCCCAAAAGGCTGTAGGAGGACCATGTACCATCGGCCGGCTTACAATGTTCCATCCCAGCAATATAGATATTATAAATTGGAAGGCCAGCCACACTCGCAGAGTCAGACGTGCATTGCCATTTACCAAAGACTGTGATTCTAAGATAGCATTTTGGAATGCAGCTGAGCAAGTGTTCGGTTCTATAATGACAGGGATTGGAACTGCTCAGACCCTAAATTCTCTCAATAAAATAGGCTGCTGGCTAGCCAAGGAGAGTAACGCCACAAGTGTGGCACTAACCAGACTGCTAGCAGATGTAGACTCCATACGTCATGCCACCCTCCAAAATAGGGCAGCAATTGATTTTCTATTGCTTGCCCATGGTCATGGTTGCGAAGATTTAGATGGTGTGTTGCATGAATCTATCTGACCATTTAGTATCTATCCATAGGAACATCCAAGAATGAAAAGAATTAAACAGCCAGCTCTAGGTCAATCAGAACTGGGACCCATTAGGAATATTTACCTGGTTAAGACAATTTGGATCGTGGGCAACGCAAGTTGTAAAGTTTCTGATTATTGTACTAACTGTATTTTGTTTAGTGTTAGTGTGTCTGCCTTGTTTCTTATCATGTGTTCAATGATTGATTGATCGATTGTTTAATCAAGTTATGGCTGCTCAAATAAAAACAGCTACGGCAATACAACAGTTAAATAAAGAAGGGGGAGATGTGGAGGCGCACGTAATTCTTTATACTATTGGCTTAATTAGCAACTGCGCTTCACGTGCTTTTGGCAAATAAGGAAGTATATCTGGTTTAGTACAGTATATAAGTTGTATCTGATGCTTAATAAAATGTCTTTGGTTCATTATACCGGAGTCCATGCGCATCATACACTGCAGCCACCTGCACAGAGATGAAGGACAACAGGGCAGACTGGAATATCTCCTGCCTCCGTGAGTATGCTGAGTGCGTGGTGTTCCTCGTGTCCCATGCTCTGGGGAGTCAGGCCAGACCCTGTGGCCCCTATAGAGTCCTTTCAACGAGCCCACATGTGGGGCTGTTGCCCTTCCTAGGCAGGGGATGGCAGGGGAATAAGGGGAGGTGATACCCAGTCCTAGGAGCCCATGGGTGGTTTGAGCAGGAGCCAGACCTTGTGGAATGGGTCTGCTATATGCGAGGGTAAGCACAGCCTCATGTCTCTGGGATCCTAGGGCAGGAAAAGAGAAAGAAAGGAAGAAAGGAAGAAAGAAAACAGAAGCCATTAAGAACAGACACTGACCTGCCTTGGAGATCTAGAGCCATCATTCACTCAGGACGAATGTGCAAAAGAATTAGTGTAACTGAGTGCTGGAAAGCCAGTATATGGAGATGCAGGTTGGGAGAGGATCAGCACAGGTGGCTGAATCCGTACTAGGAGGACCATGGGTGTGCACTAGTAAATGATGCAGCAGTAGCAGCTCTCCTGAGTTCCCTCTCAGTCTTGACCTGTGGTGGCCAGCTGTGATGTCACTCACCAGAGTGCCAGGCATGCCACAGGCCCCCGCTGCTGCTGTGTTTCCTGTGCACGCTGTCAGAAGAGGCCAGCCGGGGTACAGGAGACAACTTCCCCATAGGCAGGCAGCATAAGGGTATACCCCATGGGATTGCAGCTGCTGGCTGTCACTGTTGCTGCCACTGTCCTTTTTTCAGCTAGCCCCACATCCCTCAGCCATTCTCACACCTGGGCAGCTACAGGGGGACAGCAGTACTGGAGTCCAGTCAAAATGAGGGGAGAGAGGGGACCTGCTCTTGCCAGGGTGATTCTCTCTGGACTCTCTTTCCTGTGGGATGTGGTGGAGGACTAAGGGTGTCCATGCACACAAGGGCAGAGCACAGAAGGTCATGGATGAGAGGTCAGTCTTGCTTCACATGCACAAGGAGAGCCACATCCCAGCAGGCCTCCCTGGGATGTCTTGTCCTTAAGACCAAGGGATGTGTTACCTTCCCCTCTCCCTTTGCGGGGCTGGACTCCATCATGGGTGACCACCTGGACAACATGCAGCTTCTTTTGCCTCTGTCAGAAGCCTGCGAACAGTCGCCCTGGGATGGAAGACTCCAGCTGGCACCATTCTACAGAAAATATGAAGTCATCAGTCTGAGCTGCCCCCAGAGTCTCCTTCCAGACTTCTCCCAAGTTACATGTTCAGAAGCTGCCCAGTCCATGGACTACTCTGGATCTGTTAACAGAAGAAGTCTCATCAAAATATGTGAGGTGTTACATCAGTAAGTGAAGTATGGGGCAAGGTAGAGCGTCCAGGGAACATCAAACACAGCCTTTCCCTGGCCTTCTGTTTTCCTCTTGCTCTGCTGAACTAGATGAGGGCTCTCAGGGCTGGTCACAGTCATAGGAGGGCCTGGGGAGCTGGCTGCCATCAGTACCAAGCAGGGGACATCCTCTTCTGCCAGCACACCCACCCAGCACAGGCTGCTGTTTCCTCGTGCCGGAGCTGGGCCCCAGGCCATCCTGCCCCTCACGTCCATAGGGCACAGCCACTCCTGTTGGACTGCACCTCTCTCCAGCCATGACTTGTCCCCACTCCTTAAGGTTTAGGAGATGTTCCCTGCCCACATGCCTTGTCACTCACCTCCACAGAGATAACGCACACCTGCTGCTGCCCATTTACTGACCCACTCTGTCCCTCTATTGCTCCCATCCTGCCCATGCCCCCATGCACCTGGGACATGGGGCCTTGTCTGTTCAGGTCCTCTGTTTTACCGCAGCCCCTGCCCCTTTCCCCTGACATCACCCTGCTCCTTGTCCCCTCTCCTCGTCCTGGCTCCACACATCCTTGCTCCCTGCTCTTCTCCCTGCTCTCCCTCGAATGGTCACCCTCAGCAGGTGGCCCCATTGGCCCAAACACATGTTGCCATTCCTCCTTTCACACCACTCTTGTCCACTCCAGCCATGCCTCAGCCTGCCAAACCAGTGACCCAGGACACAGGTGTGTGCTCAGGCGTGACAATGGTGATGGATGTGGGAATAGCTGAAGCAAGGCATTTGGAGGAACTGGGCCAGCCAGCAGCCATGTTTCCATACACAAGACTGAGATTCCCCTGGATCCAAGGCATAGCACAGGAGGGAAATCCCAGTGGGAAAATCCAGAGACTGTCCCACAACAGCCCTTTGCAAGAGATGGGTGTCAGTGCCAGCCAGCTAAAGGCACAGGGCGTGAGCTCAGCACCAAGCCACAGCTAACAAACCCTGGCACTCAAGAGCCAGGGTGGAGCCATGGCCCACTGCCATGCTGTGAGGGTGTCCACTGGTCCCAGCTGCTGGGATTTGCAAAATCGGTTTGAAAAGGGACGTCGCTGGAGATCATGGTAGGGCATGTGGGCAGATAGCATCACAGGCCCAGCTGAGGGATCCTGATCACAACCCAAGAGTGAATGTCTGCACACAGTGGTGAATTTGGAAGCTAAGAGAGAAATGAAGGGGGCAGGAGTTGACTAGGGGGCTCCAGAGGAGGCACCTCCTGCTGACCCACTTACCAGTGCACTCCACGGCTGTCTGAATTTGGATCCAGTCACCAGTGCTTGTTCTCCCCAACCACACGTATCTGTTAACAGATCCAAGGTAGCTCATGGACGGGGCACTCTGAACATTTGACATGGAAGAAGGCTGGGAGGAGGTCCCAGGGGCACCTCAGACTGACTTCTTCATTCTTTCTGTAGATTGGATGGTCTGGTGTCAGTTGGAGGCTTTGATCCCACCGAGACCTTTGGCATGGTCCTGGAAGAATCAAAAGAGTGTGCATGTTGGTCAGGGCTGGAGGTACACCAGATGGGGCAAGAGAGAAAACAGGGTTGTCAAGAGTCACCCATGATGGAGACCATTCTGGCCTATCAGCACCTCTCTCCCTGTTTCTCTGTCCCCAAACAAATGCATCCCTCATCTTCCTCCCACTGCTGAAGGGGAGCAGAAAGGTGGGTCTTGATACCAGAGACCAGCCCAATCAGCACTTTCCTTTGCGATAAAGGAAGCGAGAACAAAAGGAGCTGCATTTGCAGCCACCCTTGGCACAGCTTCAAAGACATGAGCCTGGCAGCTCACCAACCCCACCTCAGGACATGGAGACATGCAGAGGGAGAGGCTCTGCCCAGCAATCAGCAAGCTCTGCAGGAGAGCCCTATGCTGAAATCCCCCTAGTAAAGATGAGACTTGCCTTACAGTCACCCAAAGTAACATCTGTGATCCCTACAGCTTGCCCCAGAATGAGATCCCGTAGTACCTTGAACTCCTTCTCGAGCATGTTCTGCCTCTGGGCCTCAGCTTCTCATAGGCGGCTGATGTGGCTGATGATACTCTCCATGGGGACCCTGGTACTGCCGCAGAGCAGGCCTTCGAGCAACACCTCATACAAGAAGGTGCACTGCTCCTGCATGGACACACGGGTCAGCTGCACAGCCCAGACCAGCTCTGTCTGTTTGCACCCAGGGCCACTACATGGGAAGCCCTGGGAATCTGGGCCACAGCCATAAGACTGGAGAGAAATCCACATATGCGTGTGTCTCTTGATGCCCCTTAATGTAGGTCCCTGAGGTCAAAAAGCTCCCAAGTATTGCTGAGGGCCAGTCAACAAATGAAATTACCTTGACAAGGCCATTTTCTTGTGTTTCATGGTTCCCTCTCAGCCCAGATCCCTGCTATGAGGCTGGTATCCAAGGATCTCCCCTTTGCAGGAGGGCAGCGCGCGCCACCTGAGCAACCCAGTGCTGGTATCCAGTGACAGATTCTGTGGTTTGTCCGGCACTAGAAGCAAGGGAGGACGGAGTCATGCACAGGGCTGGGGAACGGGGATGAGCCCAGAGGAGGGTGCAGGAGACTCCTGGCCCGGGACACAGTCTGCAGCCGGCCCCCCATGCAGGCTTTGGCATCCAAAAGGGCATCTGTCCTGCTGCAGCAGCAGGGTGCTGGGGTGGGTGAGGAGGGCCTGTGCCCTGCTCTAGTGCCCTGCACAACCCCTATCCCAGATCCTTGCAAGCCCCAATCCCAGGACCATCACTGCAGGATGTAGATGCCTGTGTTGAGCTGCAGAGGGATTGCATTTAGCAGGTCCCACCCCACCTGTCCTGTCCTTGCTGCACATGCCCTTGGACACATACCAGTTTCCTTCATTTGAAATTGCCATGTGAATAGGACCGTGCTGGGGGGCAAGTAGACGGTGACACTGTAAACAGTGAAGGGCTGCAGAAGGGGGCAGGTAAATGTTCCCTTCTGACCCTGTAGAATCTCCCCTCCCGTGACCTCTTCAGCTTCACAGGGTGAAAAGACCGCAGTCACAGCAGGGTATGGGGAGACGGCTGCCATCAGCACTGAGCTGACATCATCTTCCTCATCTTTTCTGATGCTGCCCTGTTCTTCTCATCTCCTCTGGCAGAGGATATAGACAGAGTGACAGCTCTTTAGCCTCATCATGTTCACCTGCAGAGACCAGCAGCACCAGGGCAGAGGCTGCCATGTGCCCTCAGCACAGGTCAGGGCAGCCAGTCCCTGGGGCCTGTCCCTCCTGCAATCCTTCCCAGCAGAGCTTTCCTCACCACATGGGTGAGTGACCCCCTTGTGCCTTGCCCACAGCCCTGGGGCCCTGCAAAGGGCAAGAGACGAGTCTCGCCTTTGGGTGCTCCTCTTTGCTTGTCCCTGCCACTGTGCCAGGCTGGGGAGATGTGCCTGCAGCCCTGCTTAGCTGCAGCCTAGGGCCCAGCAGGGACAGTCATCTTGACTGTCCACAGGATCAGAGAGCTGGAGCAAACACGGGGCATGTCAAGGCAGGATCCCTCTTCACCTTCTCCTGCAGGTATGTGGGGAGACAGGTAGGGCACTCTGGGTCCTATCTGCATCATTATCTGCCAGAGGACAGTTCTTGATCACAGAGTAAGAGTCCAAGTTTTCATAGGGCTGGAGCTCTGTTGGAGGGGAATGAACAGCTTGAGGGATGGGAGGAGAAGGAACAGGGCAAATCCAGGTAGGGAGAAGCCGTGGCAGCTGACACAGTCTGTGGCGCAGGCACATGCAGGGCAGAGCAGAGGTGCTGCTTCCCCAGGCAGGGCAAACATGGCCAGGAGATACCAGGTCTCTCTGGCACTACTAACGACCCCAGCAAGAAGACAACTGGGCAGGAGCTCTTTGCGGGGAGGGGAAAGTCACAGGGCAGATATAGGGCACACTGCTCTGGTAGGTCGGCCAGTACCAGCCAGACTCCCTGCAGCTACCGCGGGATGGAGGAGGATGGGCAGATATTTCTGCCAAAGGTCAGGACATCCTGGAGACCACCTACTGCCCACCTCAGCACCGCAGCCATCTCTGCAATGGTGGCCCCAAGGAGTCATCTGGCTCTTACCTGTGTAAAGCTCCTCCTTGGCTTGGCCAATCAAGGCCACCTTTTTCCTGGGAAGACAAAGGCAATCCTGAGAGGGGCAAGGCTGACATGGCCAAGAGCCCTGCCCACCCCCAAAACAGAGGGATGGAGGGCTTTATACCCCACTGCTTTTGGCCTCCCATGAACTTCCAGAGGAGTTGCCCACCAGCTCCTCGGGTGACAGCAGCAGTTGCAGGAAGAACCACAAGGAAGACGGTCCCTCAGTGCCCATGGCCCCTTGTAGGAGAAAGGGAGACTGCGACACCATATGGTCATCGACAAGACTCGTTTATTGAACACTCAGTGTGCACTTTTATACATAGCTTAATTAGGTTCATGCATATTGCAAAGCTTGAGCTCAGGATAGGTTAGCTCTTATTTGCGTCAACGAAATTCTATGCAAGATTTCCCCGTACATGTGAGCGCTTCTTTACAATGATTGGTCAAGACCCCGCGTCCATGCATCTAACTATACAGTGTGATAGGCTAACTAACAGAGGCTAACTAACAGTGCCCACGTGTCCTCACATTTAACGACCGTCCCCCTCTACTTGTTTGTCTCAACTCTTTGCCTCCTTATCTGACTCTCCACAAGATCTCCTTATCTCTTAGTCAGCAGTCCTTCCACCCTTTCAGCTAGGCCTGGCGCCCTTCTGCCCTTTCATCTAGGTCTGGCGCCCTTCTGCCCTTATCTGGCTTGCTCACAGCATGACCACTGGCCTTCAGGAATCCCACAATTCCCCCTTCTTGTTTTTGAGCAAGCCAGGATTCTTGATGGTTCACCCAAAATATGTCTTTGATCGCCTTGTCTACCGTCTGTCTCAGACACTTAATCAGGCAGGGAACGACCACCAAAATGCACAAGATTAGTGGAATCATCAAACCCGTTTTGCTCAGTGATTGTAGCCAGCCAAACCTTCTTTACAGCATTCTCAATCATATTTGATACACATTTCAATAAGCAAGGCACAACTAGTAGAATGCAACATAGGATCAACAACACCATCCCAACACTTAATACCTAACACCGGTGCATCGAGTTGATCTGCTGTTCCACAAAGCCAACAACTCTTGATTTGGTTATAATTAACAATCTGCCTAAAAAGCATAACATATCCATTAGCGCTAAAAGCAGCATTAACCCCTATAATAGCGTTAAAAGCAATACTACCTCCTAAAAGCTACAACATACAGCTAATAACAACAGTAACACTTCTTCCTCCCATGTTTTCCTTCTGCAGGCTCACACTTTCCACAGCTAGGGTACTGGTTGCTTGCCTGCTACATCTGATCTAGGCGCGTTTGCTTCCAGCCAAGGTCTCACCCATTTCGCTGGCACCCATCTGGTTCCAATATCTATAAATCAAAAAATTTAAAAAATTCCCAATTCTCCCCCTCTTTTTTTTTGTTTTTTGTTTTTGTTTTTGTTTTTGTTTTTGTTTTGTAGCCAGTATTTCAGCTTTTGGTTCTTCATTCTTCCGGTATCAAACCGGTTCCTGTTTGCCTTTGTTTTGTGCAGCTGCATCAACTTCTTTATCTCAAGGAAACTCTGTCCTTTGTCTTACTTAAGCCCTCCGTATCAGCTCTGCCTGGCTATGTCCTTTTTCCATTAACCAGGTTTGAACAATGCTCTCTACACTTCCCCCGTTTTCTTTTTGGGCTACTAAGCTTGTATTCCACTCTTGATTAACTATTCGCGTAAGCATGTTTTTGCAAGCATTTAAAGATACATGGTACAAGAAGCAAAATTGCAATAAACACAATCCCTATGGTAATTAAGTGTTGCACAATTGATGTTAGCCATGGGCCCAAACCGAGACCTTTTATCCAGTTGTCAAGGCCGAATCCTGTATCGTGCTGTAAATGTGTAGTCAATTCATGCAATTGTTCCAATTGCTTATGTATGGAATTTGAATGATCAGAAAGGTTCATACAGCACATTCCCTCTAGTTCCTCGCAACCATGACCGTGTGCTAATAATAGGACTTAATCAGTCCTCTCTGCTGATATATATTATACAATAAAGATCTAAAGACTACACATACAAACAGCAAAAACATAGTTTCTGTCGAGTGGCACGACCTCACGTAGCTGTGCACTTCACTAGTGAGTTCCACTGTCTCAATTGCCAAAGCCGATCCTTGTCGCCAATTAGGTGCGAATGGGCTTGGGATTTGGCAATAATCACCCAAAACAATGTGGCTACTGCGAGCCTCTATTCAGGTGAAAGCATCTTTAATAAGCAATGTATGAATAACTACTCTTGAGGTAATACTTGTCGGCAGGATACTGAGACTGAACATCTTCTCGAGTTGGCAGATTAGAGGGTTGCTGACAGGCTCCTAACTCGGCGGGCGTCCCCGCGGAGACAACGTGGATCTCAGTATTAGGAGTCTCACCCCCCCCCTCTCTCTGCACTGTCTGTTTAAGCCCGGTGCATCCTGCCACGTAGGGCCAGTACGTGCCAGCAGGCAGACTGGGGGGCGGACAAACTCCGCCTTCAGTCACATAACCTTCCCTCCTGGGTGCGCAAATGCGCATATCAGTAAGTGGTCCCAGCCGTCAGTCTGAGGGTCCTGCCTTTCTCATCTTCCTCTTGGGTGTTTGACCTTCAAACTAGTTTAGTGGATGTTTGCAGTTCCCGGGCAGGCAAACATCTTCTTTCTCAAGATCCCATTATGACTCTACAGATCATACAAATTTCCTCCTTTCAACCATACCTCGTGTCAGCATCATTATACAAAGGACACAACACATAATAAAGACGAACATAGCAAACAGAAATAATAGCCCTAATAACGGTTTCTGTCCTCACTTAAAGCATTACAATTCTTCAACCCCCACTTTAAAAGACAGATCAAATTCCCCTGCACCTCCCCCCTGGCTGTTGTCAAGCCCTCAGCAACGTCAGTCTCCTTGATCTCATTCGCCTTCTCTTCCCCGGCCCCCTTCTCTAATTTTTCAAGGCGATTCAACAAGTCCTGGACCCAGCCGGGCTGTTCCTCAGGCTCGACAGGGGGTCCGGAAGTGGGGGCGCAGATGGTGCAGGTGCTGCAGGTGCAGGTCGGGGGGTTTTGGCGATGGATCTCCAGACACCAGCGGTTGTCGGTGGCGTGGCGGTCCCGGTCCTGAAGTGCTTGCAAAGGCTGCCGTGACTCCGGCGGCCACTTTGCTTTTTGCTTTCACATCGGATTTGAATACTAGGTGGGGCTCGGCTTTGAACCCATTCTCTCTGCACCAGATCAAAAGCTTGCAGAGGGCCTGTTCATCAGTAGCTTGCTCCAGGGATTGCACAAGCCTATTCACCAAATTTCCGTAGGACTTCCACAATCCCTGCTTCACCATGGTCTTATCATCATCTAACATTGCATCCCATAGCTTATCACCCAGTTTTCGCCACTCCGATAATTCATGCACTGTATGTGGGACAATAAAGCAACTCTTCGCGTACCTCCATGCTAACAATCCCGGTAATTCTTTCTTTAAGTCAATTCCCTGTACGTTACATTGTTGTAAGGTACGGGTAAATAATTCATACGCCACTTGCCTATCCATTCCTGACGTCAGCGCGCTGTTGCAGCTCTCCAGGCTCCGATGGCACGTATGGCCCGAAACCATCTATATGATCTTCGGGGGTGCCGTCCTTCCAGCGTTTGCTCGGCGGATTTGCACCGTCCTGGCTGCAGAGGACCCAACTCCTACTTTCTCCACCGTGGTGCGTCCTTCTCCCGATTTCTTTTCTGTCCGAGAGAGGATTGCCCTTCGTTGCATCACGTCGGGGTCACCATTTGTAGGAGAAAGGGAGACTGCGACACCATATGGTCATCGACAAGACTCGTTTATTGAACACTCAGTGTGCACTTTTATACATAGCTTAATTAGGTTCATGCATATTGCAAAGCTTGAGCTCAGGATAGGTTAGCTCTTATTTGCGTCAACGAAATTCTATGCAAGATTTCCCCGTACATGCGAGCGCTTCTTTACAATGATTGGTCAAGACCCCGCGTCCATGCATCTAACTATACAGTGTGATAGGCTAACTAACAGAGGCTAACTAACAGTGCCCACGTGTCCTCACATTTAACGACCGTCCCCCTCTACTTGTTTGTCTCAACTCTTTGCCTCCTTATCTGACTCTCCACAAGATCTCCTTATCTCTTAGTCAGCAGTCCTTCCACCCTTTCAGCTAGGCCTGGCGCCCTTCTGCCCTTTCATCTAGGTCTGGCGCCCTTCTGCCCTTATCTGGCTTGCTCACAGCATGACCACTGGCCTTCAGGAATCCCACAGCCCCTGCCCCAGCCCTAAGGAAGATGCTTGCAAGTCCCAGGCTGGAGCCCTACAGCAAAGCCAGGGTAGGACTACCCGTCTGCATCCACACGACCCAGAGGGTGGGAACAGCAGGGGAGAGGACCCTCACCAGCCCCATCTGCCCCCCAACACACAAGGCAGCAACAGAGAGGTGATTCAGGCCCCCCAGATGCTCACCTGGACAGCACAAACCACAGGATCCCTGCACACAGGAGGACGAGTGCTGAGAGTGCAGCAATCAGTGTGACCACAATCCAAGGCCATGGAGCCAGGGCTTGTCCTGTAACTAACACATAGCTCGGGATGGGTGTCACAGCCTGGGGCGAGGGTCCTGGAGGGCCCCCACTCTTGGCACTGGGTGTGTGCACATGTGTGCACACACTGCGTGTTTTCTACCATCCTGGATGCTGCAAGGGGCAGGTAGTGAGGTAGGGCCAGGCCCTGCCTTCAGGTCTTCCAGTTAACAGGAAAAGGGGTCTCCAGAGCAGGGGGAGTTGACCCACGTCCCATAGAAGACTGGAGGAACTGGAAGCTCTTTCAACCCAGGATCCAGATGAGATGCACAGCCTTTCTGTCTCAGCAGCCTCAGCACTATTGAGCCCCAAGCTACCAGCATATATTGATGCAGGGACTGGCGGTTTTTATGGTGGGATTTGTGTTATTCGGGGGCCATAAGGTAAGAAACACCATTTGTTCCTGCAGAAGTTACATGTTAGATGTAAGGAAAAGCCTTGTAGGCATGAGTTCCCAGCTCTGCAGCTATAGCTCCTGGTTCATATAAAAGGATGCTGAACTGTTCCTCCTGTCTGTCTGCTGTGCTCTCACTTTTTGTCTGAATTAGGTGGAGGAGTTGGGCCAGCTCTGCTCTCACAAACAAGAGATGATGCATTGGCTCTGGGGGGCCAGAAGATGCACTCAGTTGAAGCAGGACTGTACCTCTTGGTTTAATTACCCGAGATGTATGTTGAGTTACCCAAGATGTATGTTTGAAATTCCAGGATTGATGCATCCCCAGCACCAGCTGCTGTCAGGCCCTGGATTTCCACAGTGTATTTGCTGCCAGGTCTCTGACGAGGTAGCAGGTACTGAGTGACAGATGCGTTCACCGTCACCTGCTCGGATTCAAGGAAGCTGCCATCATGTGCTCTCCTGGCTGTGAGAGCTAGAGGAAGGACAGAGAGCTGCTGGGGAGCAGAACTCCCCAGTTTGTATGTCTAAAGCTGCGCTGGTAGGACATCCCTGGAGAGGTGAGGGAGATCCCCTGTGAGGCCGTGGTACCCTGGTACCTTGTATCCAAGGATCTCCCCTTTGCAGGAGGGCAGCGCCTTCCACTTCAGCAACCCGGTGTAGTGATCCAAAACCAAATCCTCTGGTTTGTCCGGCACTGAAACCACAGAAGGATGTAGTCGCACATGGAGCTGGAGAATGGGGCTAAGCCCAGAGCAGGGTGCAGGCAGCTCCTGGCCCAGGACATAGTCTCAAAACTGACTCCCCAAGCTCTCCCAAAAGACTGCTGCAGCTCCAGGAACAGCAGTAAATTGACAGAGAAGATGACTATGAGGAGGACATGTGCTCTGCTCTATGGCCCTTCACAACCCCTGCCCACTGGCTCCAAGTGCCCCTGATCCCAGGACCATCACAGCAGAGGGCAGATGCTCAGGCTGAGCTGCAGAGGGAAGAGAACATTTATATGACATTCATGCAGGCGCATACCCATTCCCTCTGTCTTGACCAGCCGTGTGTACAGGACTGTGCTGGGGGGCAAGGAGATGGTGACACTGTAAACAGTGAAGGGCTGCAGAAGGGGGCAGGTAAATGTTCCCTTCTGTCCCTGTAGCATCTCCTCTCCTGTGACCTCCTCAGCTTCACAGAGTGGGGAGGAAGGCCAGGCCAGACGGCACATGGCCCACATGTGCTGGCAGGCGTGCGGGAACCTGCAGGTCCATTTTTCCCTTAAGTTCATGTGGAACTTTTGGTGCTTCAGTTTGTGGCCATTACCTCTAGTTCTGTCAGTGGCCACCACTGAAAAGAGGCCAGCACCATCCTCTTCACTGCCTCCCTTGAGGTACTTATAGACACTGATCAGGTCCCATGTCCCATGGGGACATGCATGTTTCCGTGTGAAACAGGATGCTCCTGTGGGTGCGAGCAGCTGGGGCAGGTCCTGGTGGCCAGGATGGAGGACAAGCAAGGTTAGAGGTGCACACACTCTCTTAGTGGCTGTCTGGGAGAGCTGGTCTGTGCTGCCCAACTGCAGTGCATGTCCCACAGTCTGTTAGCTTCAGGTGGGAGAGATTGGCTATGTGGAGATGCACTCTGTGACTTCCAGTATGTCCCAAAATGGGGAGGTTGATCCATAGGTGTGGATACTCCCCTGTGCTTGGGAGGATCCTGCGCCCCTGCGCATCTGCATCCCAGCTCTCCTTGCCTGTCCTGCTTCATGTACATCCCCATCCCATCTATCTCTGCTTCTCCTGCATAAATGTACAACTCCATCCTAGCTCTCTCTGCCTGTCCTGTCCAAATGTGCATCCCCATCCCATCTCTCCCTGCATGTCCTTCTCCATATTCATCCCCATCCCAGCTCTCCCTGCCTGTCCAAGGATGAGCACCGGGCACACACACTCGCAGTTGCAGCACAGCAGCTCACGTGAAGTGGCAGGGCGAGCTTGGCTATGCTACAGTGCTGGGACTCAGCTCTGCTCCTGCAACTCTCCCAACCTTGGGCCTGCCTTCACTTTGCCGTGGCAGCTACACTGGCTACTGCCCTCACTATAAGTTCAGCATGGGGAAGACTTACGGGCAGCAGACGTTGTAGCTCCTGAGCAGTACGGAGGTCCCGCGCCCCAGCCAGCTGGTGCTGCTTCCGACGCACTGGTCCTGCCGAGGCACTGAGCCCCCAGACCTGCCGGGAGAGCCGGGAGCCTGTGGGGAGGCAGGCACCCAGCCCCTGAGCTCCATCATCATCCCTGGGTATACAGGTATGAGGAGGCCATCGTAGCACCAGGAGATGATCTGCAGCACCCACCTACCTGTAGTAGCATCCCAGTCGCTTGCCCTTGCGAAGCCCAGCAGGAGTCATGAGATGGTTTCCCAGGGCAGACCAGAGGGTGTGCAGAGAAGATCCCTCAGGACCTCGATCACTAGCAGGTCTTCCCCTCTGAGCTGGCACGTGTTCTTCTGGCATGTGCCTCTGCCCTCCCCAGCACCCTCAAAGCCATGTTCTCACCCCATGCCTTTACCTCCCCCACCTCTGTCTATCACAGCCCTGCCCCCTGCCTTGGTCAGGCCCCATACCATGCAGGTGGGCTCTTCTTTGCTTCCTGTGTGTCAGATGTTCTGCTCTCAGGATTCATCTCCAGAAACCAGCACTTCTTTGCCAAGACCTTCTCCGAGATCTACAAGGAGGCCAAGAGCGACTTTGCTAAGCAAAGGCTGAGAGCTGCCGGCAGGGAGCAGGCCTGGCTGAAGACGCAGCCGTTGCCGCAGGACCTCGCGCAGGAGCGTGACGTGAGACAGGCTGGAGAGAGTGGGCATCTCACCATGGGTCCGGGGCTGTCCCCGACCTTGCTCTGTGTCCCCAGCACACAGTGCTTCATGGCCACACTGAGGGGTGGGCATGTGTGCTGGGGTCAGCAGCCAGCACCCTGGGGTCAGCAGCCAGCACCCATCCTTCCTGCTATATCCACCTGCATGTCACAGCACCCACCTTTCTGCCACCAGGTCCCCACTGAGGGAATGCTGAGCTCCCTGCACTGGCTGAGCCACCTTCCCCAGATTAGGGCCTGCTCCAGGGCATGGCAGCACCAGGGGCTCCTTGCCCAGCTGAGCCTGCCCCCATGGCAATCCCAGCTCCATGTCCCCTTCAGGACCCCTCAGCTGAGACCTCAGGACCAGGCTGCCACCAGGGCCACCCAGCGCCAGCAGCAGCAGTGTTGGCAGCCTCTGTCCCGCATGCATGGCTGCATGACTATCAGCCACAGCGCTCCCCCTACTCCATGGAGGATGATGACCCCCAGAAATATTTCATCTTAGGTGAGGCTGCAAGGACAGGGCTGCCAGCGGGGATGGGAAAGGGATGCTGTCCTCCCTGACGGCCTCTGCATATCCCCTTTGAGGCAACACCCTAGGAGTGCGTGTTTGGAGGGGGTGCTGGGTGGGCATGGGAAGGGTCCAGGACAGCCCCTCAGCTGTCCCCTGGGTGGCTTGGGGGTACCAAGCCTCCTGAGGGCTGCTTGCAGCCAGTGCTGGCCTTGTTACAGGACATGTCCTGTCACTGGTGCAGGCTTCATGGGCTTTGTGCCCCGCGCCCGGTTCCTGATCGGGAAAAGCTACCCGATTACCACCAACCGGGCCCTGATGGAGTTTAGCCACATGGCCCTGAAGAAAGGTGGCAGGAGTGAGACCAAGGAAGGCAGCACCATCCTCCCACCCCAGGGAAAAAACCTACCCAATGGAGACAGGCCTACTACCTCACTACGCAGGCTATGTCCCAGGTGAGTGTCCAACAGCAAACAGCCATGGACATATACCTTCCCTCCAGAGAATCTAGTTTCCACCCCAGTATGCTCTTCTAAATCTAGTTAGAGTGTTCAGGCATGGAAGGACCACAAGGGCAAGAAACCCTCTGGCTGCAACTCCAAATCCAGCCTCTCATGCTCTAATCATTCAACTGTGGCCCACCACACGTGAGGCAGCCTCAGCAGCAAGCACCCCAGCGCTGTAAGCGTGGGCAAGCTGGCACTTGGTGTGTCTGGTAACAGTGTGCAGGCTGATGGACATAGCCTCTCCTGCCGCACACCTGACTCAGCGCTCCCACATGGGAGCACACAATCCCCTTCCCCTTTTTGGCCTACCTGCACAGATGGAAAGAGCAGTCTGACCCTATGCCATTTCTCAGCAGGTCTGTCCACAGCAGCCCTCTGAAGGGCCAAAGCAGCCCACGTGCAAGCCATGGCCATTTTGTGCCTCCCTAGATTGGGACAGGAGGTTGTGTTGCTTTATAAATATACAAATATGTAAAAATATCTGAGGGGAGAATGTAAAGAAGATGGGGCCAAACTCTTCTCAGCAATGGCCAATGACAGGACAAGAGGTAATGGGTACAAGTTGAAACACAGGAAGTTCCATCTCCATGTGAGGAAGAACGTCTTTCCTGTGAGGGTGACAGAGCCCTGGAACAGGCTGCCCAGAGAGGTTGTGGAGTCTCCTTCTCTGGAGATCTTCAAAATCCACCTGTATGCCACCCTGTGCCATGTGCTCTAGGTGTCCCTACTTGGACTAGATGATCTCTAGCAGTCCTTTCCAACCTCAACCATTCTGGGATTCTGGCTGTGATTTTTTTTTTATTCATGAGTTTTTGAATTTCACTGCTGCAGACCACAGTCTCAAACTCCAATGTGATATCCTCATACACAAAGCTGGAGCTTCTAATGTTTTTTTTCTCTTCTCCCTGGAGCTACCTGGGTGTACAGGAAAGGGATGAAAGGGTTCTCAGGGATCATTCCTCCAGGATCCCCAGATCCTGTGCTGTGGCTGGTCTAATTTCAAATGCCCCAGAGCCCTTAAGTGTGAGGTGGTCCATAGCCAGAAAGTCTCACAGCCAGATTGTCCCAGGCTCTGGCTCTCAGCCCCATGGCCCATGCTCAGCACATTCTCCTCACTGCCTCCCATCCAACACTACTCAGGATTTCCTCCTTGCTGCCACAGGTTACAAGTTCCAGTTTGGTCATACTTATGGTCACCTTACTCACAACGCCCTGCGACCGAGCACCCTCAAGAAGCAGATGCCAGACTAATAATCCTGGTAGGACATAGTTTGAGCTTCTCCTTAAACCTGATTGCCCCCCCCCCAAGCATGCAAAAGGAATAAAGATGAGCAACTCCAAACGATGCTGCCTGCCGTGTGATGCAAGATGGAAGGGTGTTTGCAGCCCTTCTTGCTTTACCTAGGGCTGTGTCCTGGTGCAGTAATGCTTCATCTTGCAGCAGGAACCTCCCTTGAGGGGATACTGCAGTCTCCAGGGTGGGTCACCCCAGTCCTACCCAGTGAAAGATACCACAGTCAGATTATGTGACATAGCTCAGCCTGAACCAACAAGTCAAAGCAATTCATTTTCAGCATGAACAAAATATCCCAGATGGTGACAGGTTTATGGCAAGATCAGGAGTGGTGCTCCTTAGGGCCAGTTCCTCTTCCTTGCCCTGAGAGCTGACAGGGTCTCCCGCTCTGTACAGCACTGCTGGGCTAGCACTGCCAGAGCTGGAAGAAGACAAAAACACACTGGGTCATTCAGGGGAGCAGAGAAAGGAAATACTCAGGCAGAGGCAGCCACATCCTGATGGGGTCTGTGAATAGACCGTAGGGGTGGGGAAAGAATCTCTGGTTCTGCACTTCACCTGGATGATATGGGGACTGGATCTGTTATTTTGGGTGGGTTGGGGACCAAAGCCTCCCTCTTGTGTGGTCTGTGATGACCCAAGGATAACTGGGGGCAATCTGTGTGTCTCTCAAGGGCTGGTGTTGGCTGTGGCTGGAGACAGGATGAAACCTCCAACGTGGTGATCCAGCACAGGTACCTCCTGGGCCCTCCCCAGGGAGGGGCTGAAATCACAAGGCTGCATACCAGATGGGAGCTCAATCAGCACCTTTTTTATTAATATGCATCATAAATAAAGAAATAAATAAAGGCGAGACACCTCGTTCTAACTGGGGAATACAAATTAAATATGGTGCAACGTCCACTAAGTGATGTACAAGCAGGAGGTAACCTTGCAAGAGCAGGGTCCCTTGCCACGGGAAAGCCAGCCCAGGCATGACACCACGAACAGCGTTAACCTGGCCAAGGCACCAAATACTGGCATGGCCTTTCACTAACACTGTTCCCCACCAGCGGGCAGCATGAACACGACAAGGAAGGGGTTGATTTGCATTGGCTCTGCCAAGGACCCCAGGCCCCCCAGCAGCCCTTTGTGCTTGTACACAATTATGGGTCCCCCCCACCCCACCTCACTGCTGGGCAAGACCCTACGCCATGGGGAACACCGTCCCTCCCACCCTCTCTCCCCTGCTCCCTCTGGGAGCACCCGTCCTGCTCTGCCTACCGGGAGCACTGCTCCCTTCAACAAAGAGTATCCCTAGCCCCATCAGGGACCCATCTTCACCCCCTCCCCTCCAAGTGCCCCTCTCTCCACTGAGCATCCCAGGACATCCAGGCACTGGCTCCCTGACCAGCATGGAGGGCATGGGGGACACCCATCTCCTACACAATACTGAACATTCACACGTCTTCCTCACAACCCCACACAACGCCTTGCCCCACACACACACACATACCCTTTCCCCTTCCCCTAGCCACAGCCAGGTACAGCACAAAGCCCTGCACTGTGGCAGTCCCCCAGGGAGGCACCTAGCCATGCCTGAGCCACGTGACATGAGCTCTTGGTATGGTACAATACATGACACATCATTAATATCGGTTAGGACAGGGCTGTTCGAGACTGGGGGAGCCTACCTTATGGTCCCCTCAAGCCACAACACAACCCACCAACATGGGAGAGCCTTGCAGAGACCTTGCCAACACATAGCGCTCCCACCTCTGTAGCTGATGATGCCACATATGCTGAAGGCTACAGGCTGCACTGTTGCTCCTAGGAAGGGGACAGCCGACATCCTGCACCCTTCAGCATGGCGCAGAGCTGGGCAGAGGGGCAGTGCCTGCTCCGGCAGGGACTGCTTGAATTCCTGCTATGTACAAGTTCATGGCCTATGGATGCTGGAGATGGCATGAGGTGTAGGAGGCTCAGACAGTCCCTGGTGTGGCTGCATGCACGGCGATGCCTGGCAACATGGGATGCAGCTGGCAGGAGGCCCCACGGGCTGAGGAAGCCTTTGGCAGCTGCACGAGGAGGAACAGGAAGGAATCACCCACAGTTACTGTATTCTGCAATGGCAAGAAGGGTAAGAAACTAGCAAGAAGCTGTGTCTTCCTCTGGCAGGGTGGGCTTCCCCCAGAGGAGCCTCAGCAGCTCACGGTACTGTGCCGAGCCTCCCAGCCACATCAATAGTCCTCATCTTCTGGGTGGGTGACATACATGATGGGCACCAGTCCCCTCTCAGAGTCGAGGCTGCACTGCAGCCAGTCACCGTCCACCTTGGAAACGACCTGCAGGATGTCCCCTTTGTTGAAGCTCAGCTGTCCTGCCTCAGTGGCAATGTGATGGCAAAGAGCTTTCACTTCACTGCAGGCAGAAGGAGGGGAGAAAGGGTTAGTCCACCACAGGGCACTTACCCCACTGCAGCCCAGGGCCTCTGCAGTCACCGAGGAGCAAGCGAAGCCATTCATCTGCCTCCTCCCCAGCCAGACTCCCCAGGACTGCTTTGTCACAGGGCCTACAAAAGCCTTCCCCTTGCCCCCTGGTCTGCAGGTTGCAGAGTTGGGGTGGACAGGAGTGCAAACTGCTTTACTAAACTGTTCCTGGTCCATGAGTGCAAAAGGGGCCAGACATATCTCAATAGGCAAAGCAGCACCAGCCCCAGCCCACTACATCCCGGGCCCCCGTGGGATGGCCACGTGGCACTGCTCACCAGGGAGGGTTAGGAGACAGCCCCCAAGCTGGCCGTTGCTCAGGTGATGCTTCTGGTGGGTCCATCCGTTGGGACTCCAGCTCAGGGGCTGCTTCTCGCCACATGCTTGCCCCGACCGTCTGGGCCACCAGCTGGAACACAGACCTGTCCAAGCTCAGCCAGCTAGAGGGCAACCTACGAGAGGGAGACAGAAACAAGCAGTGGCAGGGAACTGTGCCTAGAGAAAGGGGCCAGCTGCTCCATGGCAAGTTCATTCCCTGTGTACACACCCCAGGTACACCGGGTAACTTCATACCTCCTCCTCATGGGCTGTGTCTGCTTTTGGGAGGGATAAGGTGATGATGGGGATGGAGCAACCCTACTAAAGGCCTCTTCTCCCTTGCCCCAGAGAGGGGCTTAGGAGTCTAGGCAGTGGTCAAGGTCAGGAAGAATTGGAGAGACAAAGGGTGAGAGCAGTAGGGAGCAGTGGTGTAGGTGGAATGAAGGCAGACAGGGCTGATGTACTGCTGTAGTGTAGCAAAGGACAAGGCTATGGCCTGATTCCCACCTGCACCGCGGCAATCCCAGGTTAACTAGCCGTCCCTGGCCCTAAGCCTTTCATGTCCCTACCTGTTGGGCTGTCTGGGCTCTTTTTGCACCTTCCTGGACCCAAACAAGTGTCCCCACTTGATGGGCTGGCTGCCTCCCGATGCATTGGTGCTGCTCTGCTCCCAAGGGGCTGCTGCTGCTGCTGCCTCCAGTCTTTGCTGAATCCCAGCCTCCTTCTCCTTGCTGCGCTTCAGCTCTGTAAGCACCGAATCTGGGGGGCTGCCCATCCAGAAGGGCCAGCTTCGTTCCTTGGCCTCTTCACTGTCTGGTGCTTGATGGGGCTTTTTCGGGGGCTCTACCAGAGCCTCGGGGCTTGGCCTGCTGGCAGCCTTAGGCCTCTCCTCCAAAGTGCCCTCCGCAACGGGGCAGGCCTCTGCGCCCTCCACCACCCCTTCACGGGGTGGTGGCTTGTGAGTCTCAGTTGACCTGGGCACAGCACTCAAAGCCTTCTTCTTTTCGTAGCAAACAAGCTTGGCGCCTTCGGCTGAGCCCTCAATGTAAATCTGGGAGCTCTGCATGAGTTGGTACCACCAGCCTGCCTGCTTGTCTTTCTTCCCCTCCCAGGTGCTGTCTCCCACCGTCCTCTCTTCCTCCCTGTCGCCATTTCCACAGGAGGCCCCCACCCCCTTGACTCTCTCCCTTGCAACTTGGTCAGGGCTGTGGCCTGGTGACAGGTCCCCATCTGTGGCACCTGCTTTACACGCCTCGGGAGCAGTGCTGCAGCCGTCAGGATCCTCACTGCTGCCTCGTGTCCGCATCAGCTGCAGGGTGGAGTGTGCAGAAAGCAGCAGGTCCTGTTTCACGCGCAGCAGCTCCTTTTGCTGTTGCTGTTCCTTGCCCATCTGCATCAGGTGGTGCTCAAAAAGGAGGTCTAGGTTGAAGGGCAGCAGAGAGAGAGGCTGGAGCAGTAGCAGAAGCTCCTCAAAAAGGGGCTGACACACACTGTGAGACAGGCACAAGAAGCCCACTGGCTGGTAGTGTGCCAGGATGATATCTGCAGGACAGGAGACAGTGATTAGATCAGAGGCCCTCACCACCTTTGCCCACTGCCAGGCTACCACAGAACTACTGAAACTATGGAGAAAGGAGTCTGAACACCAGTTTCTGGTCACAGCTGTGGTTGCAGCATGAGGTTCAGCACTGCACCACTAGTCAGGGAGCACCAGATGTTCTGTGAGCAGACCAAGGGCCCAGGTGTTGCTTCCCATTCTGCTTGCAGCCTGAACTTTGACAGGATCTGCCTGTCAGATTATCCACCAGAAAAAAAATCTATCACAAATGCTGTGGGTATGGGTATGAATAAAGAACATCAAAGAGGGCTGACACATGTTAAGATTCTCTTCTTCCGCTTCCCAGATATGAATAGGGAGCTGCAAGAACCAAGCCAATACCAGTTCCCAACAGCAGGAAAGTATCAGGAACTGTCTGGGTTGAATTGTGGGTCCTAACAGAAAATCAATTACCTCTTTCCACTTGCAGCATTCAGTTTACACTTTATTTGGCCATATCTGTACCACAATTGACCACCTCTCCACCACAGAGTTGAACATAGGGCTTGTGGTCATTGGGCCCCAGTGGGATAACAAACTTATACCACAGACACGACTTGCACCTTGTCTCCTACTGCTCTGCTCACCCTTCAGTCTCCAGAGACCCTTAGCTATTTCTCACCCTTTCATCTCTTAATTTTGGCTTGAAAAAAGACTGAACAAAAGGATCTGTAAGGGTTCTTCTCTGCTTCAGAAAAACAGTGGTGTCTCTTGCCCCACTTCTGAGTACAAAGGTATGTCTGCTCTCCTGGCTCTTCCAGAGAGAAGTGCTGACTGTACACACTCAGTTGGCAATGTGAGCATCCCTTAAGCCTGCCAGAAGACACTAGGCTGGACTCTTTTTGCAGTTCAAGGGGCTCTAGACTTGAGCCTGCAGTATTCACAGTGCATCAAGCATGTTAAGGGCATCTCTGTCTCACTATGCACTTAGCACTTAACTCATGCTGCTTCTAGATTCAGGCAGCTTGGTCAGAGCTGCTGGGTATCTACACACTCTAGATACATTTCTAGTTAAAAAACAAACAAACAAACAAACAACAACAATACTCCACACAACTGGTAAAATCTGTTCTTTGTTCATCTGTTCCTTTCCATTCCCATGCTTGAAGTTTTTCAGCCAAGTGTTTACACTTCCAGCCATCCCAGACTCCTAGGTGCTGGGCAGAAATTTGCAAAAAAATAAAGAAATTTAAGGAGGGTCAGATCTGCACACAGGCACCAAATCCCATGAGGGCAGATGGAGAGGTCTGCATTGGAGGTGGTACTGGCTGGGTACTGGCTGCAACTGGGAAGGACATGGTTGACCAGACTCAGGTGCATGGACCTGCATGGGGCTACAACTTCCACCTCCCTCCCTGTAGTTGAACAGCCCTCCAACAACTTGTACATTGGGGTTGGGCACAGTCTATTCCTTCAGCTCAGAGCAGAAGAGAGCAATATAGGCTGAATGATCACCAGGGAAAAAAAGGAGCGCTAGAACTTAGATTTGAGCTCACATCATGCAGAATAGGGTGTCCACTCCAGCCCACACAGGACTCAAGCTCTTACCTTCATGGTTGTAGAGGTGGTTGAACCAGAACTCCGAGGACCGGATGCTGCAGGAAGGAAAAACAAGCAGATAAGAAGCAGTTAAAATCCCCTCACCCTCTCCATCCTTGCTGTTCTACGAGAAATGTGGCTGGAAAAGGGCATTTATATAGCATAGCCCTGTGAACCTCAAGACCTAGGAAAAGACAGTGGCTTACACTGATCAGCATGCTTTGACCACAGCCACCTAGCATGTCAAGGAGCCATCCTTCCCTTTTTACTCTAAAATGAGGCATTGTGCAATGGGCCCTAATAGACACATTTCCAGCAAGTTTCCCCATCTAGTGCCTTTGTCCTTGGCAAAACTTAGCTTTGCTGAGCAGGGCTCATATGGAAAAGACAAATTATCTACAAACATGAAACCACTGCTTCAGGTTTAGCCCCCAAAATGCTGGCATTCAATGTCTACAGAGAAGAGTTGGGCCACCCTTCACATGGTGAGCAGAGCATAACTGAGCAGTCTCCCAACATTTGGGAATCTTGGGGACTCCATTGCCAGTGTCAGCTCCTACTGACCACTGGAGTGGAGCAGGGAAATAGTATCCTAACATCACTCATCCCAACACAGGGAACATCACTGTCAACTTGCTGTTTAGCACTGAGTATTTCCACTGCTCTCCAGACTGAAAGGATCAGTCCTGGACCAGGAAAACTTCTGTTTCAGCCTCACATACTGGGATTCACTGCAACCCTGGGAAGCAGCAACACAGGAATTTTCATGAGTAATTTAAATTGCATACATTATCTCCACTCCTACATGAAACCAGACAGAAAGATTTCTCCTATCTAATGCTTTGGGGCTAAAACAAGTTGAGATTGTTTTTCGGTGGTCTGCAGCCAGCCCCTCTCAGTCCTGGCCTGGTGGAGGGGTAGGTTTTGATCCCTCTGGAGTTCCCTCAGACTCATGGCTTCTTCATTCTTCCACACACAGTTGGGGATCCACTTCCAATTTTAAAAAAAAATATTTATACTGGCAATTGCACTTGTGTGGGGGTGAGGTGCAACACTTGCTGCCAGCCTCAGAGAATGACATGCAGTCATAGGAGTCTGCTTACTTGAGAAGGCCAAAGATGAATGCATTGAACCTCATGGTGTGGTTGGTCAGCTCCGTGTACTGGCTGATCTTGCTGTAGAGGCTGTGCAGCAACTTGGTGGAGGGGCCTATGGACATAAGCACAATGGTGGGATTAGTTTTGAACAGCAAAGTCAAAATGGAACCATAGGAAGAAGCATTCAGGGAAAGGGAGAAAGGGCTTGGGTGCCCCTGCTGCCTCAGGCATTTCTCCTCTGCTGATGAGCAGGACAAATTCACTCTATTCCAACAGCTGGACTCCACAAGGGAGATGCATCGCAGTCTGTCACAGATTGTCACTTCAAAACATTGAGATAGTTTCAGTGCATGCAAGTACCCCAGGGACGTGTCCCTTACTTCAGAGGGGACTACAACCCTTGGTTCAGAATCAGCAAGTACACGGAATTGTGCTGTGGGTAGTTATAATTTGGGGTGTCGTCAAGTTTCCCCAGCACCTCCCCAGGTACAGCACAGCAGTGCTGAGGAACAAAGGGGATCATAGCCCTGTCTCCATACCCAGCTGAGTGGATGCCTCCACCACACTCCAGGGGATGTTCCTCCTCTGGCCAATGATCATATCCAGGACATAAGCCTTGAGCCCATCACTCAGGATATCCCGGACAGCAGGGCACAGATATTTCAAGATGAGATGCCCCACATTGGGGCTCACAGAGCTGTTCCCAAGCTTGGCCTAAGGGAAAAGATAGAAGAGGGAAATGATGGTAACTCTGCTGTGGAGTACTGATATATGCAAACAGTCTAGCCCCATTTGCCTACTGCAGACACCCAATAGGCCAATATCTAGGCCAAAATGAAACTAAGAAGCTGGCTCTTCATTTCTGCTGCCTCACACATACACCCCTCTTCTGGACTGTTCCCTGCAGTGTCTACTCCAGTCTGAGATAAAACAACAGCTTGGTAAGAGGATATCCTAGTTAGAAAGGATGTCTTTAGTTCTCACTATAGCATATATAGCAGGAAGATCTAGCAAGGCTGTTCTGCAGGAGGAAGAAAAGAGTAGGCACTTTTTGTGCTGCTGTAAAAGCTTTTCTTGCTACTATTTTAGAAGCAGGAAGCACCAACTGCAACTTCCTGCACTGAGGAGTTAAGGAACACTTGACTCAGTGACATGCCAAGCTATAATTCCTAGGGATTACTATAAATAAACAGGGTGGAGGCAAAATGACTGGACAGGGTCTGGGTTGAGATGAGGAAGCATTTAAGAGCCCAGCATCAGCAGAGCAGGGACACATTCTGCTGCATGCAGTTCTCAAGTGGTCAAGGGGTCAATCGAAAAGGGTCAGCCCCAGGCCTTGCACATCATTCAGTCGGGCTGAGAGCACAGGTTTTACCAGCTGAGCTAGAATTACACTGTGAGGCTGGCACAGGTCCACAGAGGCCCTGAACTGAGGCTGAACTTCTGGGTCAGGAATAATCCTGCGAAATTCATTGAGTATGAGAACATCAGGGATGGGTGCTGCCTTTTGACAGGTGTATGCTCAGGCCTTGGCACACTGAGGCATAATGAAACCCCATATGAAAAACATGTGGAGGCTGTAGGTACATCACTGTCTGCCAATAAATTAATATGAAAATGTTGCATTTTTTTCCCCAGATCAACACTGAAAGCCTAGGAAATTCACAGTGAAATTGTAAGAAGCTGTGGAAATACAGTCAGAAAATCCAAACAGCTCCAGTTTTGCTACACAACAATCTCTGCAACAGCAACAATTGTGATTAGGGGGCCTCTGAGATATGATTGAAGGGTTTGGAATCTGTCATAGTCAAGTTTCTTCTTGGAAGATGGCACTCCAGGGCAGTCGTCACATCTAAACAGTGTAACATTTCTGCTTTAGAGTTCCCGTGAGCAAAGCAGAATATTCAACTTTGAAAGGAGGCACCACAGCCAGGCTGACTGTCACAGGACTGAGAAACAATGGCTGGTACAGGCGGAAGTGAGGTTGTTCTGCCTGTGTTATTCCAGAAATGGGAGACAAAGGGAGCACAAACCAGGGATAGCCTGCCTCACAGGCAGTTTAGATTCACTCTGAAGATATAGAGAATTTGTGGCAAGGGCCACAGGGGACACCCACCTGTTCCAGATGTCCCATGACTAGCACAGACTGTTTCTCCATTCAACCCCAGCCCCACAACAAGACAAATTCTGATATAGAGGTAGAGCAAAGACTGTGGCAGACTCAGCTACTGTGGCACCTGTCTACTGAAGGCATCTCAAGGGTTCTGTCACAGAACCAACACAGGTCTTCCCAGGAAAGGCATCAGAGAAGGACACCAATGAACAATGACAGAAGCACATTTTATAATCATGGAGACCTGTGGTATGTCAAGGGACTGGGGACACTGCACTGCACTTTTTAGTACTAGTGCATGAACAGGATCACCGGGAGGGCTGGGGAGGGAGACATAATTCTCTGCTATATGAGATGAAAAGAGTAGCTGTATTGCCTCAGACCAGAGGTCCAGATGGCCTGGTATCCTCTCATTAAGGGCCACAAAGAAGTATGTAAGAAAAAGCCAAACCAGAACTACAAATACAATACTTTAACACTATCTCAGTCTACAACTGCTTTCAGCTCAGGGACTGTTAAGCTGGACATGGTTCCTGTGTGTTCAGCAGACCTACTGAATTTCTCTTCCCTGTATTGGACCAATGTTTCCTTAAACTCATGTAAACTTTTAGCACTTCCAGCATCATGCTGCAAATATGGCCACAGATTTACTACCTGCTGCATGATGTACCACCACCTTTGTTTGTCCTGCTCTTAGTGCTACTAGTGTCATTTGATGGCCCATAGTTTTTGTGCTGGAAGAGAATGGAAAGTCAATCGCTATCCACCCTCTATGTCACTCATGACATTGAGAAGTCATAGAGAAAGCAGCATTTACCTTCACCCCTGGATCTCTGCTGGTTCCAAAGTAAGCCACAATCAGGTCAATGGCAGTGTTGATTGCCTTCACCAGACCTAGAGGGCAAAGACATGGTCAGAAAGCTGCCTGGGAGGCCTCTAGGACAGACCCAAGCCAAACACTTCATGAAGAAATCGAGCAGGGGCATTTCCAAGATCAGCTTATGTCTCCTCTTTGCCAAAAACATGCAGAGCCTCTCCTAACTCAATACTGATTTGATAGTAGAGATGACTTTTACAAGTGTCTGAAACATAAGACACCATTGAGATTTCCAAGGAATGAGATACCATCTCCATGCACCATCCCTTGTGGGAGCAGAGATGAGTACAAGGCACAGCGTCCTTCAATGCCCTGATCCTGCATGGAGACAAAGCAGGAGCCATGCATTTGGCAAGCTATGCAATAACTTTCAGTAACAAACCAGCAGTGGGTCATCTGACAGCTGGATCAACATGATACAAGAACAGAAATCAAATAGGGGGCAAGGTTGCCATTGAGTAATTGCCAACAGATTGGGTAAAGGCATAGGAACCCTTCTGCACATCCCTTCTCTCTGACATGATACAGAGGTAGCTGTCAACAATCTCATACCCAAGACTGCCTCTAGCATAGGCCCCATCACAGCCATACCCTGTTCTGGTTTATTTTTCCCATCCATTTATATAAACACTTCAACATATAGCTTAGAACCCAACAGAACTTTTAACTCATTTACAAAATCTCAAACATCTGCAACACCACATGAATCCTCAGATTAACTCCTGTATAGTGCAACAGGGTGGCAACATGCCCTGCTTTAGGGTAACGTTCCTGTGCCTGCCTACTCTCTTCACCTTTTTCTTGTGGACTTAAGATCCCTTCTCACCATACATCCTGGGACAAGCACCTCAAACATATTCCATGGCTGGTGGTATGGTGCAGAGAACACACGAGCCTGCCACGGAAACAGCTGTCAGTACAAGGGGACATCCAACATGACACCAACAGCAAAGAAGGGCAAGAAAAGAAACCATTATGTCTGTTCAGAGATGAGATAAGGCAGAGATGAGCACTACTCTGCCACACCAGACTCCGTCACTCCCAAACAAGAGGCATGGACCCACCCTTCTTCTGCAGCAAGTCGATGGAGATTGACTCTGTGTTACCATCTGGGGAGAGGCAGAACTCAGCAGGGGGCTTTTCTGCTAGTGAGTAGTAGTCAGGGAAGAAGTCAGGGTAGGTAAGCTGGAGTTGCCTCATGGACTGTCCTGCAGAGCCAAGAGAGAGAGGAGAAGGATCAGCCCTAAGCCCTTACACCAAAGGCTCTCCTACACTGTTGTTTTTCTCAGGGGCAACCTGCACCCGCGCCAGCAATAGTCCTCACATTAGCATGCTCCAGCCTGAGACTCCTCTGCAAGGCAACAGGCTCGTAACTCCCCCAGCAGTGCTTTTTCACACAAGCTTCTACAGTTCAGCCCCAACATCTGGGCTCCATTTGGCAGGGGACAGCCTCACTGGAAGATGCTGCGGAAGGTTTACAATCATTGGCTGCTTCTGAAGAAAACCTCACCAGACTCTCAGGACAGCTGTACAGACAGTCTCAACAGGGATGGAACTGGGTCAAAAGCAGAGCACAAAGAGTATCTCTACTTGTCACATGCAGGCAACCACAGACAGTAAGCAATGTGCCTTCTGCCTATCCTTTGGGATCGTCTCTCTCCATCTCCAAAGGCAGACTTCTGCAGGAGCACTTTCATATGCTAGATTTCCATCTGGATGATTCACACTGAAGGAGGGATGGAGAAACCGCTGGGGTTGGCAGTGCAAGTTGTAAAGTTTTGAGAAACTCGCTTCATGATATAGAGCTGACCTCAAGAACACTCTCCCTTCCACAGGCAGATCGCACGGCTCTGCCCAGAGGACTTGCAAAGGTTCATTCAAAAGCAATTTGCTCCTCACAACCCCTCCTGCAGAGTTTTTGGAGGATGGGAAAAACCTTAATGACAGAGCATGAAAGAGAGGACAGAACCCCACACTACTGCCAGCCACCCCATAAGAGCTGAAGCTCAGCACACAGCATACTGCCAGGGTTGGGGCAGATAGACTGACACCCTGGGACACTCGGACATTAGATCTCCAAGGGCTGAAAAATGGGCTACAAGCTGGACACAGTCCAGGACCACTTGCTGAGGTCTGAGTTGGCTCTCGGGATATTCATTTTCCCCATGACCTTCAATCTGGTCCAGAGCCAGAATGGACTACTTTCATCTTGTGGAAAAGGGATGCCCCACATAGCTTGCACCCATCAGTGAGCCAATCTTCACCCTCTTCTGCTACTCCTCAACATCCCTGTGACCAGATGCAGCATCCTTCTCTGAGCAGACAGAGCAAATATGAGGTCTGAGATGTTGAACCTGAGTCCTAAGGCAATCCCCAGATACCCCCAGCAAAGAGGTGGTGCCCACCGTTCAGCCTGCAGTGGAATTGGCTGATGTTGAGAGCGCCAGGGAACTCAAAGATGGGGTTCCCCCGGTTCAGCTGGGACTCCTGCTTCCTCTCGTCTAGGCTGCCTGCTAAGCCAGGCAGCCCAGAAACATGGTCCAGGCCCAAGGGGTTCCTCTGCCTGCACTCCCGCCACTTCAGCACTTGAGGGGATAGGTGGTTTGCTAGAACACCACAGGCAGCGAGCACCATGCGGGAAGATGTGAACAGTGGAGGGGAAACAGGGAGACAGGATGAGGAGAAAGGACAAAGAGACAACAAGTTAGTTACAGTCCAGCAGCATTTCAGGACGTTAACATGTATACATGACAGACAAGTGGAGGTCACAGCTTGGCACAGCTGAGCGGCCTCATAGTTATGGGCACAGATGGAGCAAGTTTTAGGCCACAAGAACCTGGCATAGGGACCTGTGGGATTGGCAGCCCCATACTGCCTTCTCCAGAGACACAGCACAGGGATCAGGATTTGGAGGATCATGCTCTCGGCCTGTGACTTCCTTTTGCAGGCAGACTGATGATAGGACTGTAGAGCACTGCAGTCCCAGAGGCAACTTCACCCTTGGTTGTGCCTACATAGGAGGGTGGAAGTACAGAAAAGCACCACAGACAGGGTGCTGGAGCTCTCCCAGCCTGGCATGGCCTGGCAGATGGGTACCTACCATTGAGGGGCCGTATGCCCATGCTGCTCAGGGAACTAGAACTTCTGGTCTCGCTGCCACTCCTCCAGTGGGGCTCTGCATGGCCTCCCGCTCTGCTCATGGGCACACCACTCGCTGAGAGGGGCAGGAGGGATCCACTGTGGAGTCGGTACTCAGAGAGTGGCAGACTTGGCTCCAGTGGTGCCTCCTTCTTGGGAACTGGCTTGGGCTTCTCCTTTTGCCTCAGGGCATCACCTTTGGTGGCTTGAGCAGATTGCCTGGCACTGACAGCTGGGGAAGACCTCGTGGGAAGCAAGCTGGCAGAGACGGGACAGGACCTGCTCCTGGGAGGCTGGCTCTCTCCAGCTCTCTCTGCAGTGGGCGAGGAAGAGGAGTCCACACTCTGGAAGAAAGGCAGGTTGCATCGCACAGGAGGGTAGCTCCCCAAGGGGGACGGCTGCGTTGTCTCAGGGGCAGGCTTCTTAATGCAGCCATCACTGAGAGATGCAGCCCCATCTGCTGAGCGCTGTGTCAGGAGCGCGCTGTGGGCTCGACTTCCTGCCGCCCCCAACGGCTCTGCTGAGGCGGCTGAGGCCGAGGCATGGGAATTGGAGGTCTGCTGGCTGGAAGGCCGGTTGCTAGCCAGACCGTAGAGCTGAGAAAGGCTAGAGGCAAAATGGCTGTGCAGGGTACGTGCCTTGGGTGGCTTGTTGAAATGGTGCTGGAAAACAAAGGGCTGGATGGGCAGAGTTGTGGGACGCTGGTCCTTGCTGTAGCGTACCACAGGTTTGCTGTCTGTGCCACCACCTTCGGGGAGACAAAAGGGGACCAAGTGTGAGGGCGGGCAGAGGAACAATCATCATGAGCCTGGCAGATCACAAGCAAAATGGAATGTGAGCGCACACACAGAGCACTGGATGCACACGCAGGACTGGCTGGGTTCCTTGGCCGACAGCCACACAGCATCCCTGCATGGTACAGCAGGTGTCCTCTGCCCTTACTCCAGATCTGCCTTTGGGCAGGGACCTGCCCTAAAAAAAAGACAGGCCTACAGCATAAACCCTGGGACACAGGACCGGCTACAACAGAGCTCTAGTGCTACCTGCAGGGTGTGACAGATCCCCTTCCCTATAAGCACTTTGCAGGGCAGCTCTGTGGTCTTTCCCTCTAGTCCCTTCTCAGACATTCCAGGCTTCAGGCTGCTCTCAGCTCTGTGTCTCTCTCTGCTGCAGGCACGGATTTTCTATGCAGTCCTAATGTGCAGGTCACATCCTATTACACGTGATAGGAAGGGACTGCACAAGGGCCACGGCTGTGGGAACTCCCGGGATACATTGCCCTGGGAGCTGCTGTTTGCCCCCTTCTCCCACTCTGTGCAGCTCTTGCTCCTTCCAAACAATTCCTCTGCAAACCCAGGGCTGCTCCCACCGCTGCCTTCTCCCAGCAGAGACCTACTTTCCAAGCTGTCCTGCAGCAAGCACAGGTTCAAGGCTCAGTAAACAAATAGGTCAAAACACAACTCTTGCTTCAAAGGCTAAAATCTCTCCCACACTTGCAGTGCAAAACACTGCCCTAGCAGTGAAAGAATTGTTCTTTCCATCTCTTGCTGGAAATGTTCATGTCATTAAACGGAAACAGTCAGGGCTCTGGCACATTAGGGGCTATCTAACACAGCCGTCTGGTCAGTCTGCTCAGCAGCTCATTTTAGATGATAGGCTCTTTCCTGGGGTGCAGGTATAAGCACTGTCTGGGGCAGAGATACTGATCTGCTATGCTAGAGGAATGGCCATACTTGAGCCACCTATAGGGCTGTCTCACAGCTCCCTCCCCAGGACATGCAGTAGCAATATCAGTGTGGAAAGCAATTCATGTAAAGGGCTTTGCTGCAGAGGGAACTGGAATAATTACCCTGGTGATGGGTAAGCATTTCTCCATAGGAATCCTTGCTGCAATCTCATGCACTGTTGAGGATAGAGCCAGGAAATTCCAGGCTAATGGGACATCCTGGCTCATACTGTCGATCATGACAGACACTGTGTGAGCTTCCTGGACCCTGCCCAGGTCCAGGATGTAATCTGCATTGAGAAGCAGATGCTGGCTACACTTTCTCCTCCGCTTTATATGGCTCCAAATAAGAAGAGCTAAAAAAAATAACTAATTATTCCTTTCCCTGCCTCTGCTAGGAACCTGACTCTGCTGCGTACCCTCAAGTCCCTGTCTCGGGAGCTAAAGGCAGCCTCTTATGGGACTGGAGGAGAACAGCTCCAGGAAACAGACTCAGAACAAGACAATTCTCCAAGAAGTTGCACAGATTCTAAGTGCTAATGCCATGTCCTCCCTTACATGGTATAGGAGGACTGTACAGGAACTCAAAAGGCTCTAGAAATACAAGGGCAAAACACTTGCATTGATCTGGGCCTGAAATAAGCACAACAGGGCTTTACCCCAGAGACTGGTAGGCTATGGTCTCCCACTGCCATGCAGGTTCCTCTGTTGCTCCCCTCATGTCCCAAAGGGGCCTTTTCTTTCTTTCTTTTCTTTTTTTTAATGTCTTCATTCTGTCTATTTTGGCTCCTTACCATCTGCTCGGACTCTAACATCTCTTTGTCCTCGGACACTGGCAGAGCTACCTGAGCAGCAGCCATTGGCCTCTGTGAGCAGGGAGAGAGAGGCTTGCTCACCTGCCCCATGCCCACCAGGGATGGTCTCACTGGAGTCCAAGTCTTTGGTGGAACACAAAGCCTGGCCATCTCCAAAGGTGTGAGCCAAGCAGAAGCCCTCACAGATCTGGTTCAGGCCATGGACGAAGGGCATGGGTGGAAGACTCTGGCTGCGGTGAGCTCTTTCTTCGAGGAAGGTTGGACAATCCCGCTGTGTCTCAGGAATAGGAGAGAACTCCAAGGAGGAACCACCACTGGGCTGGAGGGGTGGGGAAGAACCATTCTTTTTCCTGCCTTTAGCCAGCTCAGCAAAAGATGTCACTCGCTTTGGGGGAGAACTCTGGATGAGTATTGCTGGACTTTCACTCAACATAACAGGACAGCTCACCATGCGCTCCAGAGAGGCCAGCCGGCTGTTGGGACTCCTGTCCAGGTTCTGATCGTAGCTCCTGGAGCGCTGTCGGCCTGTGTTGAGGTTTGGTGGTGATACATTTACATAGACCTGACCCTCAATAATATTCTGTGTGGTTTCTCCCTTTGTCTCCACTTCACTGCATTCTGCATTGCTTTCTTCTCGTCTCAAGGCAGGCCTTCTAAACAGGTAGTATTCATTGGGCTGGGCTGGGCTACCTTTGGCATGGTCTTCTGAGCAGCTAGTTATGGAAGACCCTGCCGGGCTAGGGGATGACTGGGAAGACAAGTCACACCTGACTAATTTATAATAATTCTGAGTGGCCACAACAAGCCGTGCTTGGCTCTGGAAGCAGGCAGTGAAATCTGAGCTCTCTGAAGTGCAAGGCTCGCAGTGGAGGTGGTAGGAGTTGCAATTAGCATCAAGGACAGGTGAGGAGGAGTGGTGACATCCACACACCTTCTCTGAACTCTCTGGATGATGCGATTCACAAGACATCTTGGATTCTGTGGGTGACGAATGCAAATCCAGGTAAAAAGCTCCTGTGTCTGAGTGGCTGCAGAAGGAAGAGTCACAGGACAGATTGGTTGAATTCAAGTTAGACTGAGAATGGTCATTCATTTTGTTGTAGAGAGCACTGAAGTTTACCAGCACTCCATCAGAGCTGTTGCAGGAAGAGTCACTGATGTAGCCCATCTGCTGGTCAATCACTTCTGACCGACTTGATGAACTATAGCACCGACAGTGCTGGAGCTCTGAGTTGGAGCAGCTGCATGTCCGGCTGTGCAGAGCATCCTGATTCCTCAGTGCATCACCTGTGTTCTGGTTCCATTCCTGGTCACCACCATCAAAAGAGAAGCTGGAAGAGCTCCTACGACGGCAGCTGCATTCATCCAGCTCCATGCGTTCGGAGGCCTGGCGGCACCTGTTGACATTGTTCTTCTTCTGGATATCATCACTGCTGATTTTGCCCTCTTGCCCATCCACCAGACCAGATCGACTGGCCATGTTCCAGGATTTCACGATATGGTTGGAGTCGTGGAGGTGGAAAGGGGGCAAGGACAGCTCGTGCAGGTGAAAGGGAGGTTTGCCAGACACAAGAGAGTTGTGAAGGTGGAAAGATTTTTGACCCAAGTCATCCCCAAAAATGCTGAGGTCTTCACCCTCATTTAGCAGGAAAGGATTGTGCCACTTACTGACACCAGGGACAATCAAGTCCCTTGCTTTGCTCTCTTTGTTGTCTGAGGCTTCTGCTGAGGTTTCCGAGCTTTGGAGAAAACTGCTGTACACCAAGGAGTCAGTCTGTGAAAGGTCTCTGTCTGGAAGGACAGAGGTCTGTGTGATGCCTATCTCTGGCTGGCAGAAGGGGTTGGTCCTTTTGTTCACAGAACAGCACTGTCTGTCAGGGACCTGGCAATGCACCAGGGGAATGTGATGGACAATCAGTGTCTCGCCAGTCAGCTTGGGTGGACTATCCATGGTGAGGAATGCTCTTCAGGACATCAGTTAAGATGGCATGACCCATGGACAGGTTAGGGTGTGCATGGGAAGCTGGGAGGACACTTCTCATGAGGGAATTCAGATACCTAAAAAGAGGAAAAAAATAAAAACAGAGGAAGTCACCTCTCAGGAAAGGCACTAACAGTTTAAAGCATCTTTGGTTACACTGAAGATTGCATGCCATGAGCAGACTAGGTTCTCTCAGCACAATTACTAAGGTCCTCAGCTCTACTTCTTCAGGGAAAGCATTGCAATGCAAGGTCAACATGTCCCCCTCCAGACTCCTGGCACAACACTTGTGCTTCCAACTGACCCCTCTCAAACCTCTTCAAAGATAGTAAACTGATTTCACTCAAGTGACCGAAGTGCTACACAGGTCCTGTTCAGGACACTGCTCTGCAGTCATGGTGGCACTGAAAACTCTCAGGAAAGCAAGCAGGCAACACATACATGACCTCTGAAAAGGGCAGTCTATCTTCTTGCACTGGATTCAGCATTTTTCCCTGCCTCTCAATGTCTTGAACTTTTCTTTAAGAACAAAATCCTTGACTGTGCTGGAAGATCTTGCAGCATTAGAGATATAGAAGTCCAGGACAGCCTTGGCACACAAGTGCCTCTCGTTATGGGGAGTGGATGACTTCAGTGAGCCCTTGGGGAGCTACTGCTGAAGGTTAAACAGATCACATACAGCACCTTGCTTTCTACTAACCCTTTGTGGATGACAGTCCTAGGATGCCTGGCTCACAGTTTCCTGCTGTCTTGTCACATTATATGCAGTACTTAACTACTGTACTTCACAGAAGTACCAGCGTAAAAGTCCACAGTCCCAGGAGCCGTACAGAAAGGGTACTAAGAGCTCAGCTCCATCAGTGGTCAGTAAACCAGAATTTGACATTGGAGAGCAGGGAACATGCTTATTCCTCCTTCCCCAGCTGCCCCAGAGGGCCAAACAGCAAGTGCTCCCAGGAAAACCTGGTGGGTATTTTCCCTTTTGCATTCCCTTCTATACTTCAGAGAAGCCAGAGCAGAAGAGTGCAAGGAAGAGCAGCTAAGGCAGAAAGGAGAGGGAGAAACCACAAAAGACAATGTTGAACCAGGATGATCTTGAGGGATTTGAGAATGACTAGAGCTCTTAGACATCAAACTCTTCTCCTCCAAACTCTGTCCCAGACTCTGTGGTCAGTAATCCACAACCCCTGTCTCACCTAAGCATCCTCAGTGCTCACAGTCCCATGCTGTGATCCTGCTCTGGACACCAGGTCCCCTGCGTCTGCTGCCATTACCAACCTCCAGACCTCAGGATATAACATCCAGAATATCTAGGCCTTCATCTACCTTACCTCAGCATTTGTGACTATGGAATGATATTGAATTTGGAGAAGAGCTACAAGGGCACACAAAAACCCAGAAGAGAAATTGAGAAAAGTAGGATAAGAGAAGTCAGAGCAATGTAAACAATGAGACAGCTCTAGAGAAGGAAAATCAGGAGCTTCAACTCTTCCAGTTCACAGCATAAGAACAGCAATTAAAAGAAGCTAAAATAAAGTTGATCAAAAGCACTTTCCTCCCACGCATAACAGTGCATCTCAGAAACATATGATGTGTTGGCAGGAAAAAAAATAGGAAGATGGAAATGAACCTAGTGTTTACATAAACACTCATTGATGTAAGAGTTAATGCTAATACCAGTGCTAGCAAGCAGGCAAGCCTGTGGATCAGGCTAGACTCTACCAGAGATCAGCATGATCTATGATGCGGCTATGAGAGCCGCATGGCGGTCCCATATCCTCACATCTCCTCCTGCTGGTATGTTTCACTCAGAATAAGGCTCTGAGCTGGAGAGGACACTTGGACCACATCCAGCTAGATTATCATGTGATCCTAAGCTCCCACCAACTATAGATTCCTTAATGCCCATATAACCCTTCAGTCCCCTCCAGTGACTCCTCTGTCTGACAAGCCTCTGGCTACCTTCCTGCATCCTCCACTGCCATGGCTGAAAGGAATGAGCCAGTTCTCAGCTCTGATTCCCAGGAGAGCTTTTACATCAGGGATTCCCAAGCTCACATTGCTCAAGAACCACCAGCAGCTCCTGGCTCTGCACCTAGCACACACATATACTGAAGATGGTATTCAGAGCTGTCTCATTCTGTAGCAGCTTGCACACCACTGCTGAAGTAGCCCCTATTTATCCTATTCCCCGCTAGCACCAAGGGAAAAAGGACAGGCCTAAGCTCCTAGCACCTGTCCATTCAGGTATCTCCTATTTTTCCAGGTACCTTCACAGCTGGTTGTAAGGTTTAGGTCATGCCTCTCTGCAAGCAACAGCTGGGAACAGATTTGCAGCACCAGTACCTATATGCTGGCAAGCCTGGCTGAGCAACAAGGCCTCTCTCTGGGGCAGATGTTGCTGTGGGAGGACACGGCTTGTGCAGGCACACTTTGACGTTTGACAGCAAAATGCCAGCGAGCTGACACACAGCCATTTCCCAGCTGTCTCTCTGGCGCTCTAGCTACATCACACAGCTCTGCCCATCTATTTGGTTTCAATGGCAGCAAGGGCTCCCTGAGTGGGCTGTGATTCACTGTCACAGATGCAGCAGCAGACGGATGCCTGTTCTGCCTGCACTGTTCCCAGCACAAGGCTCTGAGGGCCAATGCTGCAGGAAGCATGTGGCCAGCTCCTGCTGGGAGTCACTCTAACAGCTTCCCTAGGGATATGCGTGACTTCTTTTGTGTCCTGGGTACCTGGATCTCCCTTGGAACCCCTCTCCTGGCTTCCTGCTATCTCAGGGACTGCAGCAAAGTCATGCAGTAACATTACTACTACAGGGATCCCCAGCCTCCCTTCCATACATCTCTGGCCATACCCTTCCTTGTTTTTCCCTAACCGGAACAACTATAAAAAGATCCTCCCCCTCATATTCATAGTTTGGAAGGTTGGGATTGACACTGGGGCTTAAAATGTATCAGGCAGAACAGCGTCAGATTCTGCAGGCTTTGATGATCTTTCTGTAAATCCTTCACACCCCTTTGTGAGGAACGATTCTCAGCAATGGGAATAGGCAGTCTGTACCTGCCACTTCTTGCCAAATCACTTGAGTCTTCTCATTTATCACTTGCAATACCACAAGGCCTGAATACCACAAGCCACTTGCAATATAAGTGCTGAATCCTCCCCAATCCTACAGACACAACAGCAAACGTAAACCCAGCAGTGATCCCTGCTTAGAAAAGCGTGTCACGGCGGCACAAGGCAGAAGATAACAGATCGCCGCAGGCACGCAGGGAGCACTGTAACTCTAAGCACCTCCATTTGGCAGACATTTTGATTGCAAACATCAACATTCTTTACCTCCTGCCCCTGTAGCTTTGCAGAGAAGCTTCAGGAGGTTTCCGAGCTGGCTCCCAACCAGCCTGCATGGCTCTGCTTCAAGTAGGAGATGGCTCGTGCAAATACCAGGCATGCCTGCGAGTGCTGATATGTTAGGTGCGGCAGCCACATAGCTCCAGACATACCCCGCTATCTATTACTGCCCTAATGACACTTTTGGAGCTCCATCATTGATGGCTTAATACCCTTCTCTGCTCAGTACTGTCAGCTGCACAGACGATGTGACCAAGCTCAAGAGACAGTGAAGCAAGTTCCTCATAATATATAATGCAATAGCCATGCAGTGATTTAAGAGATAAATATGATGAGACTGACTTTTCTGAACGGATTACTGTTTCTGCAAACCCCAGGTGCTTCACCCATGAGACGGAACATACAACCTAAAACTTTTACCATGAGAGTTCTTTCTGCCTTTTTGTGTATGTCTGCGGTTTCATTGTCATCATGTTCCTCAGATCAACCAAGACTAATCAAGTCACTTAAGGGTGAAAGATGGAAAGACAGGGCTAACGGATGGGAAATCAGTCTCACCAATGAACTGGCAAAAATCCTTTTGTATTGGAGCTGTACGCTCTATTGAAGGTTGTTCCACGGGAATCCTGGATTCCTATGAGGCATTTACAATACAGGGATCGGCAGAAATGCTGAAAAAAGAATTTATCTTTTTGCTCCGTGAGGAAAAATAGATCTAGTTTACTCATTATAAGTTTATCTCAAGGCTAGAAGTTTGGGAGAAGAATCCAAACTGAAAGTCAAGTCTTGAGACCTTCCATAGGACACCCACTTGTGGGGATTGCAGGGCCCAGATCTCACTGACTCAGACACCAGTTTTTAGGATTCCAGTAACGCAAACTTTGCTACTCCAAAGGCTGCCAGAAAGCACTGAATGGTTTAAAAACATTAACAGGACAATTCTAGTAAGCTGAAGGGCATTCAGAGAACAGTCTGAGTGAACAGCAAGGGGCATGGAATGAGTGGCTTGGGCACAGGATTGAACTATCTGAGTAAAAAAAAGAAGGTGGATGTGAAGATTTGGGAAGCCTAAGTTGTTGCAAGATAGAATTAATCAATCAGTGGTATTTGCTTCGATATTTATTCATTTCTAGCCAGCTAACACATCATTGCCAAATTCATACCTTCATTAAACCATCTAATAAATCATTCAGCACATTTAGTGAAAGAAAAGGTTTAAAAAGAAATACTAGTAGTTTGTTTCTCCCTAAGCTTCCAGCCCTGTCTCCTTGCCTCAGGGAACATGGAACATGGTGAAGCTGGTCTACTGGTACCTAGGGTGAATATGCCAGCATCTAATTCTAACAGGGAGCTGCTGCAAGATAGAAAGACTAAATATTTCCTAAACAACTGCCTCAGCTCAGCTCTGTTCATCTCGTGGTCCTGAGCAAGTCATGATTCCTGAAAAGATCATTTCCCTTTTCTTTCCACAGCTAGGTGCTTCCTAAGCCAGATGATTTTCCAGAGGTTTCCAGGGCAGCTTGACAAGAAGCCTAGCCAAAACGTATCATTACATCCTAGAATTATATAGGATTACAAAGTGTTCAAATTGGAAACAGCAGCATATGCCAATCAATCATAGCCTTAGTGCACATGGCAGCAAGGAGCTGCTCAAGGCAGGGGTGAGGGGCTCACTAACAGTAACGATATGGGCAGCAAGTAAAGAAAAGGTAGACTGGGTATTCCTGACAAAAACACAACCAGCGCGAGGTGGGTGCCCCCCCGGTCAGAAGTGCAGAAGCCCAAGTTGCTTCAGTGTTTTGGCTTAAGAGAGACATTAGAGACATTTGCCCAAGGAGCAAACTTATGCCAGCTACTTTGCTGCCTGGACACTAGCCTGAGCAGCTTCTCCCATTTCCGTTCTCGCTCTCTTGCTCCGTGACTCACCATTTGGAACGTGGCACTCAGCAGCAGCCAGTTATAGGCCGTGACTCACAGGCTGCTGCTCCTTCTCTCCATCAACCCTCTGTCCCAACCCCCATCGCATATGCTCCCAATTACCATATGCAAATCCAAAGAGGAGAAAAGGACTTTGATGTTTCTAGCTGCTAATATCACATTTAGATTACTGCTGAACTAAACTGCAAATTCAGTAAATCCTTTCTTATTATAGACACTTGAGTAGTAGCAGCTGCTACAGGATGAACTACATTTCTATAGCATCTTTCTGTCTGAACGCTTTGAAAGCATGTTAAAATTTTATAGGAGTAGGAATCAATTCTTTTCTGAAACATGGATCTGTCTGGGTGCTGGAGCCTAGCTGCTCTATGATTCTCAGAGAACCTACGGACCCCATGTAGATAAGAAAAATCCAATAAGAAAATGAGACAGCTGGGCAGGATCTAGCTAAGATGCCAAGTTTTACTCCTCTTTACCACAGGACTTCATTATAGCTGCAACATGGTGCCTAGAGGATAGCAGGGAACAGAGCCCTGCCACCTAACTCTTCTGCCCCATTTTCAGTGGGGCTTCATAACCCAACCTCGCAACCTGGGCCAAGGTCTCTCAATGAAAGGTCACAGATCATTCCTGCTGGGGCCATCAGGACTTTCCCCCAAAACATTTCCTGCAATCCAGCTCTAGACAACTTGGCCTTGCCCAGACCCTGCCAAAAGAGAGGTCTTGCTCATCTGAGTCTTAAGGGAGGATAATTTCAGAACCAGGTTTCACCTGCATGAAACAAAACAAGTGAGCTAGTTCATCTCAGATAGATAGTTTTAGATCCTCTGACACCTTCATGACTTGGGGAAGAGGGTGAGCTAAACCCTAAAGGGAACAAACAAGGCCTGTCTTCAAAGTAAACAAGATCATATTGCAGTACAGGCCAGCACACCCATAGAAACGTCAGCCACTCCTTAGCTGCCTATATTTACTGCTGCCTATATTTACTGCTACTTACTCTATATCCAGATTAAAATTGACATGTCAGTTCTGTCCAGCCCACACCTTGCAAGAACCATGGCTGCAAAACAATCTCGAAGCCTCACTGCAAGGGAAAAAGTGCAGAAGATCACTGAAGAAACCCAATAAATAAGGAACTTAGGGTTAAAATAACTGGGATAAGGAGACCTTAAAATCATGCCTACTGTTTTTGTTTGTTTGTTTTTCAGACCAAAGCTTCACATACACAATATTCACTCATTATCAAGTGAAAAACAGCCATTTCTGGGAAGGCAAATTACAGATATATGACCTGATGTAGCAATGCAGCAAGAGTAGGCAGTAAAGGTGAATACTACTTTCATCTAAGAATAAAGGAAAAGCTCAGGAGGACCAAACTTTTAAAATAATTAAGGAATCATCCCACCCTGCAATCCACTGTAAATAACCACACAGAACCTTTAGATGGATGAATTTGGTAAGAGATTTAAAAAAACAAAACAAAACAAAAAAAAACCCAAACAAGCAACCATAAAAACACTCAAGTATGATAATTTTCAGACTTGTGCAAAGCAGCAGTATAAAGGCTTCACTACCATGACTAGGCAGCCTTGTCCCAGTGACTGGGAGAAGCAACGCAGATGGGACATAACCTAGAAGTGATGAACATCAGCTCTGCCAGACAGCCTGCATTCACAGAGCTATGTTGTTTTTCAATGACACAGTCCTACGTGAAATTTAATATATATTGTGCATAACAAGATCAGGAGCCCCAAAACCAAACACAAATGGAAAAATGCCCAGCAGCTGGCTGGCTTTACTAGATGTTCCTCTTTATGATACTCATCTAAATGGCTTTTCAAACAACAGCTACCTCCTTTTGCCAAAGCTGCAGAAAACTTTAACCCTTCCCAGATCTAAGAAGCTCTGCCAAGACCAGAAGCAATAATAGGATATGTAGGAAGAAATTTTCTCTCTCTGCAAAGTAGGAAACTTGCAATAAACAATTCGATGGTCTGGAAGCAGGCAGAATCCTGATTCTGTAATGACAGGATGTTACCAATCAGGATGGCCAAGTAACAGTCCAATAAAAGCAGCATCTGCTGAGACTGATGCATCATATCTAGCCCATCCTGTGAAGGATTTCAGGACAACATATATTTTTGCTGCTGACACCCAACCGCTCTTGGTTCATGGGTTGGATTGAAGCATTCCCAGCAGTTAGCTGGAAGGAAAGATCATGTAGCTTTATGTTCAGGTTCAAAGAGGGAAATAGCTTGCCTGACTGTTGAGATCGGGCAATTTTGACCCTATTCTGGACCAAGCGCTTGAACAATCAGGCCTTGTGTAATCGACCATGTCTAAATGCTGTCTGATATTTCAATAGAGTTCAGGGTGGGAAAAGAAAGGGAAAATGATTCCCAATATAATGGGAGCAGAAGCTTCTGATTTGGGAACAAATCCTGAGACCAGTCTTAGGGTGAGACTGCCTAAGAGTAGAAATGACTCTTTGCACTATATGGCAACTCTTAATGTGATCTCTGTCAAAACAAGCATGTTGAGAAAGGCATTTTCAGGAAAGAAAATCTTGGGCAAATGTTGCCCAACTAGTTCAGAAGGAGAAGGAAGTCATGGACAGAAGAACAGATTTAACTTTTGTGGATCAACAGCTATAGTGAAGTTTTGATATCAGCAGAGAAGCACAGAAGTCTGGATTGGATCATATGGTCAGTGAAGCCCAGTCCTTCATCTTTGCCAGAAGAGAGCTCAGATGCTCTGCATAAGATAGGCCTACATGGGCAAATGAGTGACTGGCTGCTCCATTCTCCCCTCACAAGCACCTTCCTCCCTAGAACAACAGTTTACATCTAGAAGCAGGTTTTATAATCCTTCCACACGAAGCTCGGTGCCTAAAAAAATATAATGTTATATATTCTTGACATCCCTTACAGTGTCCATTTTTTGTCTGAATTCTCACAGCTCTGGGGCCTTGTAACTTCCTAAGACAGTGAGTTCACAGCAAATTTCATGCCAAAGGGGCAGCTTTCTGTCAGTTCTTTTGAACATGTCAACTTTTAGCATCATTGTTTGTCCTTGCATTAGGGCAGCAAGAATATTATCTTCTGTACTCTATTTGCATCCCTACTGACTAGCCCCAAGCTTCTTATTCTGTTCATACCAGAGCTTTCCCTGGTCCTTGGTCCTGCCACCCACCTCTGACTGCCTTCTTAATGTGCACGTGTTTGTGTGCATGCAAGTACACACACACGGACATACCTGGCAGGTGGAAAGGAGAGGGAGGCAGAACTCAGAGGACCTGCATAAATCTGCAACATTAATTTACATAACAGAATATTTTCCATGTAACAGAACTAATAAAAGGCTTGTAAAGATGACCAGACACTACTAATGATTACACATACTTTTCTTCTGAGAGGAGAAAAGTATGCCTCCCTGGGGGCTGGCAACCCCAAACAAAGCCTTCCTATAAAAGCTTTAGTAAGGACAGTGATCAGCTGCAGATGAGACCTTTATTTTTGGATACACTCTATAAGATGGCTCATGTGCTAATTAGGCTTGGAATGACTGGGCTCAACTGAATATTAGGGGTCTAAGTAACTAAATCTGATAACACTGGATTAACCAAGGTCTTCTGCTGTGGAAAGTCTTGCTGTGCTGCAGGATGGGCATAGACCTAATCTACAGGAGACAGTAGGGTGGCAAAATGGGATGGTCCTTGGCTCTGTACTGGAGGAGCAGTTCAGAGACCCTGGAGACACAACCACTACTACCAGAGGGACGACTGCTCTGCTCCTAATCCCTTCAAGGACATTAGGGAGCATTCAGGAAGATACCTGAAGAATATAGACTCCCAGTCCCTCCCCACGAGGAAACACCCATATTAGGACATTGCAATTTGAAGCTGTTGTGTCCTTTTTGTAGCAGATGTTTGAGAGAAAAGAACAAGTATGTACAATAGAGGTGCAGGAAGACTGTCTTTCCTAAGCCCTTACACGGAGATTGCCTTCAACTCAACCACGAGATTTCAAAATTTTACAATTTTTGTTCTCAATATGTGCAATAAATACATCAGATAGACTTGTAATCCACAGAAGCCCCAGATCATTTGGAAATATGGCTGGACTTGGATATCCATGAACCAATTAATCGCAGTATGTGAAAATTATTCCCATATGAGTTTCAAATAATCCTCCTTAATTTCCTAGAAAATTTCCAAGTTATAAACTGAGCAGCACATAAATCACTGTCCTCTCTCTTGAGTATTCATTATTTCACATTATGATTCCTAAGTTTCGCCTTTAGAATCACAGAATGCTTAAGGTTGGAAGGGACCTCTAGAGGTCATCTAGTCCAACCCCCCTGCACACGCATGGTCAATTGTTTGGTCAATTGTTTAAAACAAATAATTCCATTTTCTTCAGTCTTTCCTCTTACAAGAGTTTTCCAGGATCTTATGCAGCTTCCTAGGTAGTTTCTTAATTTTCTCCCACTCTGCAGCCATCCTTCTGAGCTGGGGTAACAAATGGCCCACACTTTCCCAATGAAAAGTGGGAGATTCTCAGTTTTATGTATTGACATTAGAAGACTCAGTGACATCATTTTCCATTTAATTTCTTATGTAGCCTAACACTCAAATTCAGGCATTCACCAAGAAAAGTCCTCATGGAAATGGCAAGAGACACATTCAGGCATCCTTCTGAGCTTAAAGGCAGCTGATAGCAAGGTGTCTTTTTGTGAATATCCTCCCTAACTTTGTTAGTCTGTTGTTTTCTTACTGTAAGATCAAGCTCTCAAGTCTCACAGTCTTTACAAGAAGATTAGCCTAGAACTGAATGAAGCAATGTTTCTTATATATCTGTCTTCTGGGGAGAGGAATTTCTTTTCACTGTTTGTGTAGTGTGAGGCTTATGGGGGTTTTGTCCTGTCAGGTTGCACAGATTTTTGAGGTAGGAAAAGGGGAAGAGTCTTCCCTGTCTTCAGGCAGTATCTTTGTGGACCACCCAAAAGGTAGGAAGGTCCTCAGTAACTAAGGTCTGGGCTGAAAGATAGCAAATTACCTCATTAAATGAGTGGGGTCTGGTGACCTGACTCCACAAAAGAAAGAAGGATAGAAGCTTCCCCTTTCTTTTTGTTGAGCAAATCAAGGGTTTTTTTGTTTGTTTGTTTGTTTTGGTGTGTGGGTTTTTCTCTCTTTTTTTTTCCTCCTCTCCCTCAACCTCAACTTGTGCTCAGGGGAAAGCATGCGATGCATCAGGAGACTAAAATTCTGCCTGTGGAATACCTTTTGGTAAAGGGGGAAATCACTTCTCAGCATCTTCAGGACCAATACAAATGCATTGCTTCAGGTAGGAGTGTTTCTCCATCCTGTAATGCCCCCTTGTATCAGCAGCAAAAAGCCTGGGAGAGGTCAGCGTTATGGGGAAGGAGGTATTCTTTGATGTGGTTAAAGCTTATGCAAGTCACCAGCAGAAGCATGTGAAAGAGAAACCCCAATAGATCACTGACTGCTAATATCGGTTCTTCAATAAGGCACATCAAGGCCTAAACTGAATGACATACGACTATTTTGGTGCCATCATAGTGCTTTAACCACCCCTCATGGCAGCTGCTTGTCAGCATCTTCCTCAGAGAGTTCTTCCTCTCCATGCCTTTTACTGTGCCTAGTTGTTGCAGTCAGCCTGGGGCCGGTGACGGGCAGTGTCTCCTCGGCAGATGGGGGAGCTGAGCAGGAGAGGCAGGAGCTGCAGCCACACGGCTGGCGCGTGACCAGGCAGCTCATTGGGCAGCCTCACTCGTGGTCTGCACGGGATCACCTACCTGATTGGCTGGTTGGGTTGCTGGGCTCCGTGTGCGGCCGGGCAGGGCAGGGGCTGCTCCAGGATCGGAAACTATATAAGTTGTGTTTAACTCTAAATAAAGGTCTTTGGCCCACCATCACAGAGACCCTGCTCCTCCATACGCCCGCAAACGGTGCCCAACGTGGGGCTCGAAGACTAGCTGTCTCTCCGGTTGCACCACCCAGCTGAACTCTGGGATCATGCTGAAAGGAAGTGTAAGGATCACGCTGAAAGGAAGCTTACTTTGTGCATGCACTAAAAGCCTCTTGAAAGGAAAGAGGTAAGCAGCTGGGAACTACGGGTTCATACCTAACGAAGGAACAGAAGGACTGAGTCCGCTCCTTCACAAGGTGCAGCACCTAGTCCTACCACACTACAGTCTAGAGATCCTTATGAACATCTGAGTCCTCTCTGTGCAGTCTCACGTTTCCTCTCCCTCCAACCCTCCCTGAAAGGCAGCTAACCTAGAAGAAAGCAGGAAGGGAAAGCACATGGAAAAAAATGCTATCAGGCTTACTGTAATGAGATGCAGTCACCACCTTTAGAGTGCTTTATAAACATAATAATTATAAATAGAAAAATGCATGCAGAAATAAAAATGAGGCATGGAGCTCAAGGCAAGCAGAAGAGATCTGGATAAGGAAGATGAGCTCTTCAGCAGCCATTTCAAGCACTATGACCTGCAGCAGGAGCACAAGCCTTAGTGGTGGGTCAAGTTAGATGCCAGTGGAATGAGAGAGAATAGTTTGTTGGCAATACAAAGCAGCTAAGCTTAGATGTGTGCTGAAATCCACTTGCCATTCTTCCAAAGAGCCAAGCAAGAAATACTGTTCACGTTAAGCCACATTCAGCCAATAACTCCCTTAAAAGTGACTGCAACTATTCGCACACTAACAAGTGCTGAAGGAATGGATAGCCACAGTCCAGGGTAGATGGGGTCATTCCAGGCAAGGATCATCAGATGTATCTAAGCAAAACCAGAGAAGTTCTTCTGCATGGGCTAACAATATCTTGGGATGACAGATATGAATTATTTCTATGCCTACTGGATCTTTTCATGTTTGGGCTTATGACTCTACCACCTGAGTTGCTGGAAAAGGTCTGAGGGCTACACTACATGCAAGAATGCAGTGCAAGCAGGCACTGGAACTCGCCTGACTACAAAGAACAGTGAATTGCACTAGCACAATACTCCAAAAAGGTCATCCTCCCTGCCGAGAAGGGCATCTGTAAGGACATCTATGCTGAGCACTGCTTCTGCTGCCTGAGCTGCATAGAATACACTTGGCAGTGTGGCGTGACTGTGTCCTTGCTCTTTGCCAGGTGTATTGGAGATGGAAATTTCTGTGATCTGTAGAGTCATAAAAATCTCCTGTGAGAAGCAGAGGTCAGACCTTGGGAAAAAAGATGTTTGCCTGCCTAGGCTGAGCGATAAGGAGCAGAGATGCAGCTGCTCAGCCCGGTTCACAGGCAGCCCCCCCGGCAGCTTGGCTGGGCTTGTAGCCAACTTAACCGCAGACGTCCTCCAAACTAGCTTTGGAGGCCAAACACCCGGAAATGAGGAAGAAGAGGAGGAAGGCAGGACCCTCGAATTGAGGGCTGGGACTGGCATGAGACTGGCATGCGCGCCTGCGCACCCGGGGGGGGGGAGAGTTGCGCAACTAGAGGCAGAGTTTGTCCGCCCCCCGGCCTGCCTCCTGGGTCGTACTGACCCTACGTGGCAGGATGCACCGGGCATAAAAGTGGACAGTGCGGAGAGAGCCGGCGGGAGGAGAAGAAACTCCTGAGTTTGAGGCCTACCCTGCCTGCGTGGGAGCCGGTCAGCAGATCTCTCTCTCTGGTCTGCCAGCTCGAGAGGATCTTCGGGTCCAGATCGGCAGGTATCACCTCGTGAGTAGTTATCCATACTTTGCTGCTTTTATATGCTTTCACCTGAATAAATGCTTGATGTAGTCACCTCGTTCTGGCTGATTATTGCCAAATCCTGAACCCATCCGGAACGTAATTGGCGATGAGGATGGGATTCGGCAATTAAACAGTGGAACTCACTAGTGGAGTGCATAGCTAATTGAGGTCGTGCCACTGGATAGAAATTGTGTTCGTGCTGTTTGTGTCTGTGATCTTTATTGTGTGTGCGACATGCGGTGGTTCTTTTTCGGGAGAGCTGCAGGCAGCACTGGTGACTGCAGGGAGGCTGCGCCTCCGAGGAAGTGTCCTGAATGGGGGCCAGAACCATGGAATACTCTGTGGAACCGATGGGAGACCTGCACCCGGGTATCTCCAGAACCATGGACCCAGAAGGACCCCATGGCGGTGTTACAGTATTGGGGTCAGTTTGGGGAGACTGACCGTACTAAGAACTCGGTCCGACTGGAACACACTGGTCGGATGGGAGGTGCTCTGCTGTGTGCATATAAGATTTTAGCGGGGCACCTAAAGGAGGAACAGGAGAGGAATCAACTCCTCCAAGAGCAATTACAGGCAGTCGGAGCCACCCAGGTGGTGCAGAGGCAGGCTCTGCTGGAGGTCAATGATCAGAGGGAGCTCCTGGAGGAGAAATGTGCTAAACTGGCGACACATTACACGATACGAGTGGTAAAGAACAGGAGAGGGAGAAAACCAGGGCAGAAGGGGAGCCGGGTGCGGACTATTATCACCGACCCTGACTGGGACCCGGAAACTTGGGATGGGGATATTTGGGAATCAGACGAGGAAGGCCCCACGCCAGAGGAGAAGGGCCCATCGCAGGACAAACCAAAAAGGTGAGCCGCCCCAGTAATACGAAGGAAAGCTGTGCTGACACGGCAGGGACAGGTGGTGCGACAGGATGAACTAACCGATTTTACCCCCAAAGATATTAAGAATCTGCTAGCAAAATATAAACAACAACCCGGGGAGAAACCACAGTCCTCATTGGTAAGATTAATGGAAGAAGGGGATGATTCGGTGATAATTGACAATGTCGATGCCTCGAGGTTTTGGGGGTTAACTAATGACGTGTATGTACAGTCCGCCCTGCGAAGAGTGGACGGAAGCGGCAAGAGTCTTATTGCTGTGGTAGCTAAGGGTCTCTCTTACTGCCACACTAATGACGGCGATTGGCCCCCATCCAGCTCCTCCTGGGTAACTATAAGACAAGCATGCCAGATGCTCAAGGCAGAGGCCATGAAGATTGCTATAGAATTGGGAAGTCCGGAGCTTTATCTGCAACAGCCGTTGTTACCCGGGATGCAAAATAAGTTGTTGGAGGGATGCCCAGGAGCGTGGCACCCCTATCTAATTCCAGTTCTGATGTCAGAACAAGGAAAACCTATTGAGAACGTAATTGAAAAGTTGCAACAGATAGGGGACCTTCCAGGATTGGCGTTAGAGGTGGATGGAGAAGGCGGCAGTGAGAAAAGAGGTCTGAGTGGGAATGCAGGGTCGGAATGCGGGGAGCGAGCTCGGATCTTCCGTCTGCTTTCTCAGAAGGGCGTTAATAGACAGGAAATTGATGGGAAACCAACAGAAGTATTACACCAACTAGCACGCCGATATAATGTCCGTGCGGTCCAGGCTGCGAAGCAGCGCTCAGGAATAATGTCCAAGGCTGATAGATCACAGGTGTTGCACCCGTGGGAGGATTTAGAGCAGACTGTGTTAAGATTCAGACCGAAGGAGAAGCTGGAGACAGTTTCTCCCCCTCAGGAGGGGCTTGGACGCCTGAAACAAGAATAGGGGCATGGCCAAGCTCCAGTGTCCGAAGGGTTCCAATGTAACATCGCTCGCCAAGACGACTGTTCATTCGTTACACGTGCCATTTATTGTTCGGAACAAAATAGACAAACGGTTCGTGCCTTGGTGGACACGGGACCGGAGGTCACAGTAGTGCACGGGAACCCAGAAAAGTGCAAGGAGGAAGTAATCCCTGTTTGGGGTTTGAGCGACCAGCCTGTCAAGGAAAAACTTGTGACTGACTGCCATCAAGCCGTACATCAGACTCTTGAAGCTGCTGGGGTGCTGCGACCAGGGAGGGTTCAGGTGATCCAATCAATCAGGGTGCTCAACAATAGAGGGCTGACCAAAGAGTGGACAACCCCTTACCCTGATGAGAGGGATACCCCATGTGAATCGTGCAGTAGCCACCTTGACTGTAGCATATGAACCTGGAGCGAACTCTAGTCTCTTCCCTGCTAGGGACAGATTGGTATTAAACCATAGAGGAATACTTGAATGGGATCCCGGGGGGAGGACTTCTCAAAAATTAAGGCAAAACTGTGTCCCCCCCGCCCCCCCCCCCGCTCCCCCCTCCCCCCCGCCTTCCCCTGTGAGTGGACCAGATGTTCTGGGGGGAGGAGGAGGATTGAGAGCTGTACTCTGACTTGTATCCTTGCAGAGAGAGTAGGGACATAACTTCAGTATAGAATACAAGAATGAAGCGACAGCCAAGCTCCAGTATGAGGGGCACGGAAGGGCCGGTGACCCCATGTAGAGATCATTAGGTGTGCTGCAAGCACTGGGAATTGAACAAAATAATGTGTCCTTTGTTCTTAGTTGCACCCAGGCCCAGACGTGGGTGCAGAGTGTCGTTGCAGGCATATTGAGAGATGGAGACAATGGAATCATCCCTACCGAGATCTGAAAAAATCGTGTGGGATGCGGCCACAGAGAAAGAGCGACAGCTTCAAGCATGATGGAGACCTGTGAACTTCACCCATGACCAGAGCCTCCGTGCAGTCATCATCTACGTACTGAACCTGGCGGATGTCACCGTTGAGAAGGTCTATCTGTGCTCTACACACCCCCACCCCCACACCCCCGAAGATGATGCCCTTAAAGCGAGCAATGTTTCCTTTTGATACCGAAGGGGGCGGATGCCATTATGGGATCAATCCACAGAGTAATAGTAAAATCGTATTAGCTTATGTAGGGAAAGGATGTGTGTGTTCTAGAACAACATGTAAATACGTGCTAAGTAATGAAAGCTATAACCAGACTGTGTTTAATGACTCTAATATGTGTGCTCACAATGTAGTTATTATTAGAGGCTATGATTTTGTGTATGTTAGCCATGTTTAATGACAATTTGTGTGTGTGCTGCCATAATAGCACCTTGCTACTGCATGAGGCAAGTGAGACTACCTTGATGACCAGCTGAAGTCTAAGCGCCTCCTATCGTAGTCAAGGGCAAGACTGGGTTGGCCTCTGTGTTGGCCACCAAGAACCTTGAGCTCCGCTGTTGGCTGCAACCCATTAGGCGTTGAGCGGTGGGACACATGCCATGCCAGACCTTGATGTGAATGATGGCCACCTCTGTCTCTGAGGGCCATCTAGGAGGCGAATGTAGGCCAAGCAGCCTGCTGCTGGCATGAGTGACAGCGTAATTAACTTGTGCACAGAACCACAGAACTTGCCTGAAAAATTGCTTATGCTAACTCTGCTGCACGTAGGCCCATTGGACTGCTTACGCCACCCTGCGCAGTAGGGCGGCTTACCATTTTACAGACCAGGTTTCCAAAAAAAAAATAAAATAAAAAGAGCGAGAGAGAGAGAGATGTAACAACGTCATTGCTCCAGGGATCACTGCCGCACAAGCACTGACCACGCTACGCAGACCGGGATGCTGGCTAGCAAAATCCTGCAGTGCTACAACGACAGCTTTGCCATCATTGTTAATAGATGTAGACTCGGCTCGGCACGCAACCTTGCTGCAATGGCTATGCTTCTGCTTATGCATGACCGCAGATGTGAGAAGGCAGAGGCATGTGCTGCATGACTCTAAGCGATCACACCATGTCTATGCATGCCCAGGTCCGGACGTTACAGGACCTGACTCATCAATTGAGATTGGATGGTGATTGGACTCCATTTGGACGATGGACATGGGGTTGGCCATGGCTATAGAAACTGTTATTTGAGATGTTATTTCTATTTCCAATATTATCATATGCTGTCTCCCTTGCATAGTGATGCTGACACGAGGTATGGTTGAACTGCTATGAAAACATTATCTGTTTGGGTGCTTGGCTACGATAGATTGACCTCTACAGATCGCGGGGTGGTATGTTATACGAGGTGGGAATCCTTATGATTGTTTATGATCTCTACAGATCACGGGGTGGCATGTATTGGAGATGGAAATTTCTGTGATCTGTAGAGTCATAAAAATTTCCTGTGAGAAGAAGAGGCCAGACCTTGGGAAAGAAGATGTTTGCCTGCTTAGGATGAGCGATAAGGAGCAGGGATGCAGCTGCTCAGCCTGGTTCACAGGCAGCCCCCCCTGGAAACCTGTTGAAGCTGGCCGCTCGGCTGGGCTTGTAGCCAACTTAACTGCAGATGTCCTCCAAACTAGCTTTGGAGGCCAAACACCCAGAAATGAGGAAGAAGAGGAGGAAGGCAGGACCCTCGAATTGAGGGCTGGGACCCCTGACTGGCATGCGCACCTGCACACCCGGGGGGGGGAGTTGTGCAACTAGAGGCGGAGTTTGTCCGCCCCCCGCCTGCCTCCTGGGTCGTACTGACCCTACGTGGCAGGATGCACCGGGCATAAAAGTGGACAGTGCGGAGAGAGCCGGCGGGAGGAGAAGAAACTCCTGAGTTTGAGGCCTACCCTGCCTGCGCGGGAACTGGTCAGCAGCTCTCTCTCTCTGGTCTGCCAGCTCGAGAGGATCTTCGGGTCCAGATCGGCAGGTATCACCTCGTGAGTAGTTATCCATACTTTGCTGCTTTTATATGCTTTCACCTGAATAAATGCTTGATGTAGTCACCTTGTTCTGGCTGATTATTGCTGAATCCCGAGCCCATCCGGAACACCAGGGGAAACCCAGGGAGGGGGCAAAAGAAGGTGGCCTCTAAACAATTTAGGCAGGATTGGAATTGCTAAGCAAAAAGGAGGTTAAGTAACCATGTGGTTATTCCTGCGCCAATGCAGATAGAGCAGAACAGAAAAAGCCTGCCCACTGAGAGTATTTAGGTCACACTTTTCCAGAAGCAAATGCAGCTGGCAGCAGTTGGAATCGAGCACAGATCTGGAGTTAAAACAAACTAATGAGATTGGCCCAACTTTGACAGCAAGGACTCCCTTTTTCCTTCAAGGGTAACACCTGAAGAGCCCAATCCCTGAGGTATGGAAAGAGCCAAGGGAGAGGTTCTATCTGGCACTGAACAGAGCCACTCAGCAGCACAAAATATTCCCCAGGGTGGACTGCATCAGTCTCATTAATTCAAAACATCACAGAATTACTGGAATTCTCATGCAGAACACATCTTCCTGCAAATGTATGCCAATTTTTCTGGCACTAGTAATGCATGGATTTTCTGAACAGGACCACGGACACATAGTTCAGTCCTTTGCACATTTGGGAACGCAGGGGAATGAAGACTGCCCCAGTGCATCCCACCCTTCCTCAAGAAGAGAGGATAGTCTAGTCTGAGGTAACCTTGGTTCCAGGAGAAGTTTCAGATGAAGGTCTGCTGTATATATGCAGCACATGGTGTCTCTCTGAACAGCTCAAACTCAGAGTGTGAGCCTGAGCTAGAAAGTGCAATCACAAGCTGGAAAGTGCCATCATGTAGACTATGGCCACCCAGCTGCATCATGGCCACTATTTACCAGGGTGGCTCTGCCTCCTGTTAGTGCCACCTGGCTGGCAGTATCCTGTGTCACTTCACCTATGACATACTCCAATCAACGTCCATCTTTGCCACTGAGCCAAACACTCCCACTTACTAGACATATAATGACCACAGTCTTTTTTTTTCTCTGTCTAAACAGTCACTTAAACTTGTCATCTGCCTCTTTGTGCTCCTTTAAGCTCCCCCAGTAGCTGCTTTACCTCTCAGATTTTCAATTTAGAGAGCATTTTGAGCAAAGGATGCTCGCATTTTGAGCAAAGGATGCTCTGGGTAGCACCTGAACCACTGAGTCTTGACCTTTCCTGCAGTTTCTTGCTATTAATGTATCATGAACGAAACTCCCAGCAGCATGTTGCACCTGAACAACCAGCAACAGGCTTGCCCAGTTAGAAATATTCGCATGCACTTTATGGATAGAAAATTCCATTATTTACAAATTCCCACTGCTACATCACAGCTCTGTTGGGGACAGGAAGGGTGTGTGGACAGATCTGCTCTTGCTGTCATCTTTAAAAGTATGGTCCTGCTTTGACCCACTTCTTTCAAAAAAGAAACACTAAAATATTTTTCATGAAGAAAAAAAATGGAGCAGATATATGTATGATAGGGCATGTAGGGAACCTGTTCAGCAGATAACATGAAAAATGCCTACTAATGCTAGTCGCCAACACAGCTGTCATTGATCACTGTTACGGATTCCACCTCCAGCCAGCCACAAGCCCTCAGCTCCTTGAAGTCTCATCTCACAGCCTCTTGCATAGACCTGGAATGGGGTTAAACTTCTAGATCTTCTGGAACTACAAACTGGATGGGAAGTCTCTGCTCAGTCTGCCAGAATCAATTTATCCCCTCAAATCTTTTCAGTCAGGACTGTCATTCAGCCCACAGCTGACAGGGGGATATCTCCATTTCAAATCCTCAGGGTCTCCAAAGCCCTTGGCACCTCTCACTTCTCATTTGCTTTTGTTAGGTTTAGTCACCACTCAGGTCCATGAGAACCTTGCCTACCTCTGTCAGTATCCGTCAGCATCGCTGATACAGAAGTGACTTGGAGTGAATCATAGAATCATAGAATGCTTAAGGTTGGAAGGGACCTCTAGAGGTCATCTAGCCCAACCCCCCTGCACACGCAGGGTCACCTAGAGCACGTGGCACAGGACTGCATCCAAGCGGGTTTTGAAGATCTCCAGAGAAGGAGTCTCCACAACCTCTCTGGGCAGCCTGTTCCAGGGCTCTGTCACCCTCACTGTTAAAAAATTTTTCCTTAAGTTCCTGTGGAACTTTTGGTGCTTCAGTTTGTGGCCATTACCTCTAGTTCTGTCAGTGGCCACCAGGGGAAAGAGGCCAGCACCATCCTCCTCACTCCCTCCCTTGAGGTATTTATATACACTGATCAGGTCCCTTCTCAGCCTTCTCTTCTCCAGGCTGAGCAGGCCCAGCTCCCTCAGTCTCTCCTCATAGGGCAGATGTTCCAGGCCCCTGATCATCCTCGTAGCCCTGCGCTGGACTCTCTCCAGTAGATCCACATCTCTCTTGTACTGGGGAGGCCAGAACTGGACACAATACTCCAGATGCGGCCTCACCAGGGCTGAGTAGAGGGGCAGGATCACCTCCCTCGACCTGCTGGAGACGCTCTTCTTAATGCAGCCCAGGATCCCATTGGCCTTCTTGGCCACAAGGGCACACTGCTGCCTCATGGTCACCTTGTCGTCCACCATGACACCCAGGTCCCTCTCTGCAGAGTTGCTCTCCAGAAGGTCAGTCCCCAGCCTGTACTGGTGTCTGGGGTTATTCCTCCCCAGGTGCAGGACCTTGCACTTGGCCTTGTTTAATTGCATGAGGTTTTTCACCGCCCAGTTGTCCAGTCTGTCCAGGTCCCTCTGGATGGCAACGCAGCCCTCTGGGGTATCGGCTACTCCTCCCAGTTTCGTGTCATCAGCAAACTTGCTGAGGGAGCACTCTGTGCCTTCATGCAGGCCATTGATGAATAAATTGAACAGGACTGGACCAAGGACTGACCCCTGGGGGACACCGCTAGCTACAGGCCTCCAACTAGACTCGGCACCGCTGATCACCACTCTCTGGGCCCTGCCATCCAGCCAGTTCCTAATCCACCTCACTCTCCACTCATCTATCCCACACTTCCGGAGCTTGCCCAGGAGGATGTTGTGAGGGATGGTGTCAAAAGTCTTGGTGAAGTCGAGATAGACAACATCCACCGCTCTCCCCTCATCTATCCAGCTGGTCATTCCATCATAGAAGGCTATCAGGTTAGTCAGGCAAGTTTTCCCCTTGGTGAATCCATGCTGACTACTCTTGAGCACCTTCCTGTGCTCCGCATGCCTGGAGACAACGGCCAGGATGAGCTGTTCCATCACTTTTCTGGGGACAGAGGTGAGGCTCACTGGCCTGTAGTTGCCTGGGTCCTCCTTCTTGCCTTTTTTGAAGACTGGCGTGACATTGGCCTTCTTCCAGTCCTCCATTACCTCCCCCATTCTCCAGGATCTTTCAAAGATGATGGAGAGCGGCTTAGCTATGACCTCTGCCAGCTCACGCAGCATCCTGGGTGCATCCCATCAGGGCCCATGGATTTGTGGGTATCGAGGTTCCTTAGGTGCTCTCTGACCCAATCTTCCTCTACCCAGGGCAGGTCTTCCTCTCCCCAGGCTTCTTCTCTTGTCCCTAGGGCCTGGGGCTCCAAAGGGCTGCCCTTGGTAAACACCAAAGCAAAGAAGGCATTCAGCAACTCTGCTTTTTCTGTGTTAATTGTAACCAGGGTGCCCATTCCGCTCACCAGCGGACCCACGTTTTCCCTGATCTTCCTTTTGCTGTTAATATATTTGAAGAATTTTTTCTTGTTATTTTTAACACCCCTTGCCAGATTGCATTCCAAACGCGCCTTACCTTTCCTTGTTGCATCTCTGCATTCCCTGACTACGTTCCTGTATTTCTCCCAGGGGGCCTGTCCTTTTTTCCACATTCTATATACCGTCGCCTTCTGCTTGAGCATTGCCACAAGCTCCTTGCTCATCCGCGCAGGTCTCCTGCCCCCTCTGCCTGACTTCTTACACACAGGGATGCACTGTTGGTGTGCGTGGAGGAAGCGTCGCTTGAAAACTAACCAGCTCTCTTGGGTCCCCCTGCCTTCTAGAGCTCTAGCCTATGGGATTCTTCCGAGGAGGTCTCTGAAGAGGCTAAAGTTGGCCCTCCTGAAGTCCATCGTTGCAAGGCTACTTACAGCCCTGCCACCTCCTCGTTGGATCCTGAACTCCACCAACTCATGGTCCCTGCAGCCGAGGCTACCCCCCACCTTAACATCTCCTACAAGTCCCTCTCTATTTGATAGCACGAGGTCCATTAGCCCACCTCTCCTCGTCGGCTCCTCCACAACCTGCGTCAAAAAGTTCTCGTCGACGCTCTGCAGGAACCTCCAGGACTGCTTGTGCCTGGCTGTGTTGTCCTTCCAGTTGATGTCGGAGTAGTTGAAGTCCCCCATGAGAACCAGGGCCTGTGACTTTGAGGCAATATCCAGCTGCCTATAGAAGGCCTCATCAACCTCCTCGTCCTGGTCAGGTGGCCTGTAGCAGACACCCACCACAGTGTCTCCCACATTAGCCTGCCCTCTAATCCTTACCCACAAGCTCTCAACTCGCTCATCCTCCACTCCCACGTTGAGCTCCATGCATTCCAGTTGCTCTCTCACATAAAGAGCAACTCCACCACCTCGCCTTCCCAGCCTGTCCTTCCTAAAGAGCACATAGCCTTCCATGACAGCCCTCCCATTGTGTGACCTATCCCACCATGTCTCTGTGATTCCAATGAGATCATGTCGCTGGGACCGCACACAGATCTCCAGTTCGTCCTGCTTGTTCCCCATGCTTCGCGCATTGGTGTACAGGCATTTCAGGGAAGTAACCGAGTCTGCAGGTTTCCCAGGAGGGGTGAAAGAGGACCCTCTGTGATCATTTCCTATCCTCACTTCTCCACTACCATACTCCGTGTGGAAGCCATCTGACCTAGGCTGTGTGGTACTGATTGCCCTGTCTGTGTGACACTCCCCTTCCCCCTTCTTGCCTAGTTTAAAGCCCTCCTAACCAGGTTGGCCAGCCTTTTGGCAGAGACGTGTGCCCCTCTTGCTGAGGTGGATCCCATCATTTCCCACTAGCTGGCAGTCATAAAAAAGAGTCTCATGGTCATAGAAGCCAAAACCCTGTTGCCAAGCCCAGCGGCACAGCCAGTTGTTAATCTCCCATATCCAAATGATCTCAAGCTAATACAGTTTACATCAAACAGAAAGATTAAAAAAGAGAGAAACTCTAATGAAGCCTTTTTAATTTTTAAAAGAGCAGTTATAAAGAAAACAGTGATAAAGCCAGCGAAAATGAAGAGCTTGAAGAAAAAAAGACTGCAGAAAACATTTTGAATGTATACCATAAGTAATCTGTAATCCGTATGCCAAGCAAGGTGAGAAAATTTGAAGAGTAGTGCTCCTGAATAAATCTGAAAGACCACACCAGCAAGGATAATAGGGTAAGTAAGTAGAGCACTTACTTAAAAAAAAAAAAAAAAAAAAAGCCTGGAAAAAGGAGTTATTCATCCAAGAAAATTCCACCTTAAGACATTATGGGAAGGGATACAGAAAAAAATCGCAAAGGTCAAGCATCATTAAATTTTGCCAAACAAGTTCTCCAGCCACATAAACAAAAAGAAAACAAGGAGAGAGGAATTGGGCCAGCTGTGCAGTGAGGAAAGGTAGAATAAAAAGACAGATCTAGATATGATGCAAATAGCTAAGCTCTTTGATGATGTTTCATCAAGAACAAAAATATGTAAGCTGGGGCAATGATGGGTTAGGCAATGTAAGGAAAAGAGGATGCAGAAAAGAAAATGATTATTTGAAGTGGAAGAAAATTCAAGAATATGGATGAACTCAGGTTGGAGGGATAAGACATTCTTGATTCAAGAGCAATGAGAGAATTGTTGCATGATCACAGCTGGCATCAGGGCTTTTGATAAAAATATCCCTGAGGAAGAGAGGAAGGAAAGGCAGGTGACTAGGGAATAATAGAGGTAAAGCCAGTACCTGTATTGAAAGAGAGGGCAATGACCCATGCTAGAATAGATTTACTGGCCTGCCCTTAATACTACATAAGGCTACATAAGAATAATGAGCCAGAGAAATAAGTGAAAAATGGGACAAAACACAACATGAGTTGGCTAAAGTTGAGTTACTGCCTAGCTATCAGGAACAGTTCCACAGTGAGATCTTGACTCACCAGGAGTACCAAACTTAAAGCAAATTAAGATCTTTGGCACGCAGTATTTTGTCTTTCTTCCTACTACATCCCCAGGCGCCCTGATGAGCAATAATCAAGCCACGTGCAGGCCATTTGTGAGCCCACTTCATACTCCCCTGGGCACCTGCACTTTCTGCAGAGCAGGTCCAGGCCTATCCCAGAGATCCTGCTGAACGTTATTCCCAGCATTCTGGGTCAAGGCAGCAAAGACAACCTACAGGAGCAATTTCATCTCCTTCCTGCGAATCATTTCAGTCTGCTTCCATCAGAGCAGCACACACACTGCTCTTACTCCCTAGCTGCCTCCCGCAGGAAGCCTGCTCTGTAGTGACACCTCTTCCCAGCACAAATGCACCTGGGAGCAAGTTCCTCACAGTACAAATCCCCCTTCCCATCCCTGCAGGAGTATATCCTGCACATTCAGCCTCACCAGGCTGAACGAGATGGAGACCTGGAGACACGAAGAGGGTTCTTAGGCCCCAGGGAGAGGTTTCAGGTCTGGGATGAGAAGGAGCCATAGTTCAGGAAGCTCTAAGGAGCATCCAATTCATTGTCACAAAGCTGCAGGCAGAACTCACTCTGCCCTGTGGCTTGTCTGAAGCTCCGTATTCCCTGTTTGTTACCCTGAACAGAAACTCCGGATTCTTTCTCCTTCACATAGCATAAGGAGCAGAGAGCCTTACCACATTTTAGTCACTGAAAGTGAATAACTACCCAAGAACCTGCAGCCATAAAATGGTTCCTTCAGAAAACAACTGCAGAAAAGGCTGTCCTGAAAGTCGCTCCCATCTCAACAGGCCTGTTGGGTCTGCACACAACAGGGGAATAGAATGGGAGAGGTTGGAGAATGACAGCATGAGTGCCATACAGACAAACTTTGACAATGACGGTCCTGGATTTCCTCCCTCATGCCCTCTGCTACTCATCTCTGACCCACATGCACCTACTGTTCTAGCTCTGCAATGTCCCTCTCAACTGTCTATGACCTTTTTGGCTCCAAGGTTCCTCCACTGCTCTGCCAAAACACTTAGCATTTTACCTACATTATTCCTGCTATGCTAGGGCTCCAGACAGGCTTAAAGATGCTTTATCTGAAATATTCTCTGGTCATTCCAATACTTATCTGTCCCTGAGCACTCTGCCAAGCTTGGCAAATTGCAGAAGGGTTTTGTGAATAAGTCTGAGCTGCCAAACTAGCTTATTAGTAATAACAACATAATAACTCTTATTAACATAACAATAATAACTCTTCCTCCCGCATACATCCTTTACAACACCCACCAATCCAGTCCACAAAGAGCCCATGCTACTGTCACTCCCATAAACACACATTCCCCCCAAACACCTGCAACTGCAACCCCACATGCTCGGCATTTTCCATAACTGCAAAAGACTGCATCCCCTATTTACACATTTCCTTATGTTACTACATTCCCATGTTTACCTTGCTCTATAGCCACATAATTGTGCCACATATACCAAAATCTTTTTCTTTTATAGTTTTGCCTTTTTCTTCTCACTGTCATCCTGAACATTGCCTCCTAGGCATCTAGATCCCTTTCCCACATACATCTATCTCTGTTCGAGCACTTCTCCTTTTGCATTTGCAGCAGCAATTTGATGGAAGGATTTCTGCAGCAGTGGGGGAGGGAAGAAGAAAGGCAGGGAGGGAAAGGAGGGATTTGGTTATAACAAGACCATGTAATTAAGCTCTAGTAACTGGTATCCAGGCTGGACCATTCATCTCGGTGATTAAAAATAATAATTCCTCCATTCTTAGATAACCTTTCTCATCTCATCTGTGGAAAGTGGCAAGGAGAAAGCATTCATTTCAGAAGCATCACAGACACACCCTAAACAACACAAAGGACTCCAACCAACACAGATTTCTTTGGAGAAGAGCAGGATTTTACCTGCCACTCCATTTTCTGCTAATATCTTTTTATGCAATTGATTTACTGCTATTAAAATAATAATAAAAAAAAAAAAGCCACACAGACGGCAACCTTTTCTCTGCCCAGGTCCTTTGTCTGTGGCTATTCATGGCAGCGCTGCCTGTCAGCGTCCGCGCTGCGCAGCAGCAGCACTGCCGGGGACGCACAGAGAGCAGGGCGGCTCGAGACTAAAACAATCCATGTGGGCTCACCTGTCATGGCAGACACAGTAGAAAACTGTGCAATGGCACCAAAAAGAGCATTGTCGGGGCGAAACACAGCTCACCTCTGCACAGGCAGCCCCGGGCACCGTGGCCGCTGTTTCATAGCTACAATGAACAAGCACATTCGGCACAGCAATAGCAGCCTCCTCACTCTTTTACATCAGTTATTGTCTCTGAAGAGACAAAGCAATCCCCAAATCTTTTAGCTCCATTGGGTAACTGGCAATCTCTACAGAAACAAACCAACATGCATGACAACGGCCAGAAAACCATCAGTAAGAAAAATGTCCACCTGATCACTTCCCCATCTCACCTTTCCACGGATCCTCTGCTCCCCAGCTCCTTTCACTGCACACACTCTCCTCCAACAGCACCGGCTAGCGCTGGGCGCTCAGATTCCAGCGGGCTCCGTGTTGTCTCCCAAGGATGCTGTGGGAAACAGAGTCATTTTTTTTTCCACAGCAGTATCCCTGGCATTGCAGAGGATCTGCGCAATCCCATCTCCAATGCTCCTGCTGCTGCTGCTGTGACGTTGCTGCACGTGAAGGAGCAAGCGTGCCCACTGCACAGCCGCTCCAGCTCGCAGCCTGTCCCTGCGGGATCTCAGACCAGGCAGGCAATGATGGAGGGGGCAGATACAGAGGGGAGGGCAGAGAGCAAGTTGAGATGGAAGATGGATGACTGATTCTTACAGTCATGGGGAAATCAGGAAGACAGCATGAGAAAGCACGTAAAGACAAAGCCTGTAAAATGCTGTAAAATAGAGCTGCAGCATCTTATCCTGTGCTGAACGTGTGTTGCAGATGCTGTGTGGTTGCAGGCTGGCAGGTCTCTTCTCCTGGCTTTGGAAAGCAAAGGGAGCTGGAGTGCTGCATTCCTACCACTCACAATGGCAGCCAGAGCCCTCGGAGATAGAACGCCCTCCTGCAAAGCAACACATAGGAGGAAGATGGGCAGGACTCAAACTGAAAGATCAGGAATACTATAAGAATCTTCTCGAAGCTTCTCTTCTATTTCTGTAATGCCTTTTCCTAAACAGCTTTACCAACAGTATCCACAGAGCACCCCAGAAAGGCAGCCGCCTCAGAGTGTGATGCAACCACAAGTAGCTCAAGCAGTGTCACACGCCTCGCAGGAACAGGATGCAAAGAGTTCAAGCTATCGCAGGAAACCTTACATCAAGCAGCTATTAACTGAAGCTTAGGATTAAAGTGCTGTCAATAAGTTAGTTAGGGTAAATCCTAGCATCCCTGCATGGCAATTCATAACAGACCCTCCTTCCTAAGACAAGATGCACAGAGATGACTGCCTGCAAAAAGCCAGGCTCTCTTGTCATCCTTGGACCACGTGTAAGGACATTTTTGGTCAAAAAATGCCACTTTTACCAGAGGCTGCTGCAACCTGCTCCACTGGCAAGTCAGTGAAGCTCCTGGAAAGGCACAGGCAGCCTCGCCAAGGGACACATGCTGCTACTTTAGGATTTCTTTTCTGAGCACTGAACCCTCTGCCTCCTCCCCGATGCAGCAGCTTGTTACTCTGTCACAGGCTGGGCACAACTACACACCTCAGAAACCAAGTTGGCCTCAAAGGCCATTCCAGCAGGGATGTTTCTGGCAGTGAAACAGCTCTTTTGAGACAACTATCCTAGAAGGACAACTCACACTTTTTCATTTGGCTGTCTAACCCATCTCAGAGGCTAAGCTGCCATTACTATCCTTCTACATGGTCAAGGCCTGCAAGTCTGAATGAAATCCATCTCCTTCATGGGGCTAGGCAAGTCAGAAAACAATATTGAAACGTCACACAGACACATCGTTCAAAGAAATTAAGAACCAAGACACATCTTAGTACTTTCTGCTCTATGCTGTGATACACCCAAAGCAACGGCTATACAAAACAAAACAACAGCCTAGACCACACAATATTTTGCACGGGCTTCTGCCTCTGAAGAGGCCAGCATAAAAAGCCATACCAGAAATTAGCCTTCTCACTGGAAGCGGTTGCTAATCATCCTGGATGCCACACCACTATCAACCCTTAAAATGCCTCTTCGACTAACATTGAAATCAGATTTCTGACCAAAACCACAGTGACTGTTCCCACCAAGTAGTTACTAAGGGCTCCAAAGACAGGGGTTTTGGGCTTCCCCAGTGCTGTAGGTACGAGCGCACAGAGAGACCTTTGTGGGAAGACACAAGGAAGGCCCTTGGGTTTTCTGTGGGCTGGACAGTCCATTCACAATGTGCTGGAGCCAATATCACAGGTGCATCTCTGCCACTCACCTCCAGAACAACAGGAGCAATCTGCCAGCCCCAAAGCTCAGGCTCAGCAGGTCCTTCCCACAGGTGATGAACATGGCTCATCTGTGGTATTTCATGCTCCTGAGCTCATTGCTCATCTTTGCCTGGGTCCTACACTCCTGTCCGATCCCACTCAAGTGGCAGGGATGAGCCTTAGGGATGATGCAGTCTCCTAGCAGAAGTGAGGAATGCACTTCCATACCTGGTGATTGCAGCAAGCAGAAAGCTAGTGCCAGTGAGCCCTGTTCCACCCAAACTGCAATAAATGAGACCGTTAACTGTTTCAGCTAAGTATTCCCATAGAGTGTAGCCTGCAGACCCCAATAAGGCCAGTGTCATTGTATTGTCACCATTAATTAAGGCAGGCTCAAGCAGACATCTTGGGCCTGTTCAGCTGGGACAGCAGCAGCAAGAAAGGAGACAGAGTCTCAACTGCGGAGCTCTGAGCAGAACAAGGAGCATTTGTTAACCAGGAGACTTGTTCCCATAGCAGAGAGGAGAATGGAAACTATGCTGGTGCCCTCCCCAGCCCTCCCTGAGCTTTGCCAACACACACTGGGGGGTTTAAATGCTGGCAGGCTGAAAGTTTGCCTGCATCCCTGCCCCTGCTGCAGGACACTGGTGTTAACCCATTCACTGACAGTAATGTCTCCTTCATGCAGCAAATGAGCACTCCAGGGCAGATGCAGTCAGGGGGATGTTTTGTTAAAAATCAGACAGATCAATGTAGCAAGAAAAGGGGCTCCTTTAGAAACACTGGCTGTTTACATATGTTTCCCAATGTAGACACTCATATCCTCCTCCCCTAGTTATTCAAGTTTAGTGCCTTCGCTCTCACCCTAAACTCATTGCCTTGCACTCCTACTGCAAGCTGCCCCTTTCCGCAAGAGCGCTAAAAACTGATTTCTCAGAGCTTCTTAGGCAATAAGAGATTACAGGCAATATAGAAAGAATAAGAAAGCTCTTTTGGGGGGCTTACTTCTAGATGACTTCTCTTCGATCACAAAGATGAGTCAGTGAGAAGGGGAGGATGGCTGTCTCCACAGACTCATGCAAAGGGAGTAGGATTATTGAAGGGGGGTAACTGCTCCTTTGAGAAGCGAGACAGGGAAGTGCAGGGGCCAGAACCCACCATCCCAACATCAGCCCAGCTCCACTATCCACTGTGGATAATGCTTTCCCACACATTCTCAGCATTGCAGGGTGCAGCTTGGCAGGGGAGAACTGCCCAGCAAACAACATTAGTCTCATTACTCATAGGCACTCATAGGCCTCCCAGATGCAGCACAGGGGTTTTGCCATCTTCTCCCTCCAAGGGTATGAATCCAACCTTCCGCGATAATCTTTCAAGTGGGAACTCATCACACTTTAAGATAATAGCACTAACATTTCCTCATCTCTGCTAAAAATAATTTTGTCCAATATGCCATTTTGCATTACGTTTATCTTTTTCATGGCTGCATCATATTAGTTGTTTACAGTTATCTCGTGCTTGACTGATAAAGCTTGGGTTTTCCCCTGTCCCCTTCATTTTCCCCAGTGAATTGCCAGATGAAGTTGAACTTTTAGCTAATTCATAATGGACTTAGCCATGCAATTTTGAACTACCCAGTTCCCATTTGTATTATTCCTTAAGTTATCCAAGCTCTTCCTTCTCACTAGCCCTGATCTGCCTCTGAATTGATGACGTTCTACAGGTCTATGTCTTCAGGAAACATTATTAGCAAACTCTCACCTTTTAACACTCAGAGATTTATTTCAGGTATTGAGTAAGTTCCATTCCAAGAGCAATTTCTACTTTCTTTTTGTTTTTTAAATCACCATTTTCTCTTTCAACATTCCTCTTATCTTCCTTTAGTCATCTTGCTGCTCCTTACTTCTCAGCACAGGTGAATGGGTGGAGGGAAAAATTTCACTCACGTTCAAGAGAAGTCAGGACAAATGCTTGGGAGATCCATTTCAGGTTACTAAACCATCAAAATACAACAGATTTAGGAAATCCCCTGAATTGAAAGTGGTCAGAAGCTAAGGAAATATTAAGGTTGATACCTTAGTATCTGCTTGCCTTTTTTCCTTCTTTTCCCTAGCTGACCACTTGCAACCACTTTGAAAAAAGGAATACCACACTAGGTGGATTCTTCATCCAAGACACTACAGGTGATTTCTGTCTGCCTGTATTAAGGTCCAACCCTTCCCATTGTTAGCAACTGTCACCTTAAGGCCCAGAGGCTTTTACAAGCTCCATAAAAAGTCACAGTTACCAGAGAGGGTTAGTTCTGGCACGGCTCCCTACAGAACTGGGCTGAGCTCCACATACCTCAATAATATTGAGACATCTATGGGAAAACCAAACCAAAGTCACGGTCAGTTGCCTGTTGCTAGTCCCTTCCAGCCCAGGATCCTAGTATGGTCATATTGTTTTCCAAGTAAAGCACTGATATCAGTATTTTATACACAAGAGACTAAGGCAATACGGAGATATGCATCATGTGCTGCTACATTTGAAGCCTGGGGGAAAAGCACAAAGAGATCCTCGGATCCCAGTGCCCTTAGTTCAGCTCTAATATTCAGTACTTGCTAAAGCAGGAGCACAAAGAAATACATTAGCCGTTGAGACAGAGGGAAGTCGGGATAGATAAAACAGCTTCTGAATTGTTGTCTGAAGTCCTAGCTTGCATCTGATAAAGAAAGCTCATAAAGTTGTAGAGAAAACCTTCAATTAAAGCAAAGTTTGGATATAACTGATGCAGTCTATAATTTCAGAGTGCCTGAAGCAGGAGCCCTGCATAACAGGAGCCCTGTTTGTTCAAGCGCTCACTCAGATGTTGTTGATATAACCTTTTACAACAAGCAAAAAGCACAGAAAAAGTATTATTACAAAAAGATATGCTTTCTAATGAGCACTGCTGCTACAGCACAATTTACCTCAACTATTAGTGCACTTTTGCTGTGAGCTAACAGTTAGTTCCCCACTTCCATGAGGAAAGCCTCAAGGTGCCACATTAGATCACAGTGATCTGATGATTTAGACAGCCACATCTCTGCTGTACTCACTGGTTTGTATTCTAACCTGAAATAAAAAAAAAAGAGAGATGCTTTATTTAAAGCTTTTATTTAAAACTTTATTTTATACTTATTTGCAAGGAGATGGCACAGAAACTCCAGAACTGAGTAGTCATGAGCCAGTCACTGTCTGCATATTAAAGACAAGCAGAGATTACTGTGTATGTAGAGAGCATTGCTCAGGAAAGGTGACTGCTTAGGGTTCCCAAGAGGTACCCCAAGTGACACTGCTCTCCTGCTGCAGAGGCATCTCCTGGCAGCAGAGTGTAACAAGCAAACAAGCTCAGAGACTGTAATGGATGGGTGCAAACTGCAAAGGGGCAAAACAAGAAAATTATCTGTTGGACATAAGAGGCTACATTCAAGAACAGAGAAAGCTTCCTACCCTCCTTTCAGTAGGATTCAGGTCATAAACACTGATTTTTTTTCCGAGGAAACAGCAAGTACAGAAACTACTCATAGTAGTAGAAAACCTACTCTCACCGTCCTCTGCAAATGTCTAAGCCCTTTTTTGCCATCACTGCTCAGAGCAGGGACAAAGTTAAGTAGTGACACCTGTCAACTCAAGACAGAATGTTCCCAAAAGACCTCCCAGCTCTCAAACACACTCCCAACTTCACAACAAACCCCAGGGAGCGTGTAATCACCAGCTGATTTAGAGATACTATTATTTCTACTGCTTTTCCTCTGTTTCTTCACTGACCACCCAAACTAGTGCTCTCTCCCTTTCCCGGGTGGCTACTTTGGTGGTAAATAAAGTAATCCCAGCTAGTGTGTGCTTCTGCAAAGCCCTCTATGATAAAAGCAGCTGCTGAAGATACCCTCAAAAACCACCCACTAGCAGCAGTCCTACAGCACGGCATGGGCATGCCACCAAAGGGCACTGCCCATGCTCATGGGCATCCGAGCAGGCACTTAGAAACACTGCAAAGAGGGGAAGCAGTTCAGATAGATAGCCAAGAACTGTTGAAAATTTTCCAAAAAAGCCTACTCAATGGAGGCTTGTAACTAAATCCTGGTGGTCCCATCCACCTCATGTTTTTAACCTCCTCTTAGAGGATGTGATAGTCTCTTACTTTCATCTGTACCAATATTGTCAGCAAAACAGATAAGGCCTACATATAGACAGTAAACAGACATAAATCAAAATCATTACCATGACATTTTAAGCAGCATAGATTGAACATCCCCACCCATAATCATAGTTCAGGACCTGTTCACTCGGAAGGGATCTGTGATTACTGTAGATCACAGGCTGAGCAAACATGAGTCATAGTGGCATTTGGTTTTGAAGTAGGCATACAGTATGTAGGACTGTATGAATAAGCTTATCATGTGCAAGACATGGAGCAATCCTGCTCTACCCAGCACTGGTAAAGGCCTCAGTTATTACCAGTCCTGCAAAGACTTGGACAAACTGCTTAGAGTCCAAAGAGAGCAATTAAAAAAAAAACACAGAAAAGAGGAAAATGCAAAGCAATTGCGCTGTTTGTGGAAAACTAGGGGATACGCAAGAGCTGTTCTGAAACACATAAAAGGCTGCTGTCCGGAGCAAGAGAATAAACTGTTCTCCCCTGACAACAGGAACGGGCTGCCTGAGGGGCAGCCAGGGAAGGCTAGTTTAGGCATCAGGTATGACAGATAAAAAATAGCTGTTTATTACTCCACTTAAAAAGCACAGCAATCGGGAGATGAGGGTTTTTTTTTTTTTTATGCTGTTTTGCATAATTTGCAACAGGTTCTGTCTCAGAAGCTCTTTGACATACTATAGGCAAAGATTTTCATTGATTCACACAAATCCATAGTGTCATAAATTGGAAACAGCCTAGGACCACAAAGAAATGCCCATCAAATGCCTTGCCCAGCCCCATGTGCCATAGCATCAGCAGAAACCAATGGAAGGGGAGATTGGGGCACTAGGTTGTGGAATGCAGCAGCTAACGTCACCATCACTGGAAGTTTCTAGAGGTAGGTGAAGCAAAGAAACATAAGGAACAGCGGAGTCTGAGTCAACTCTGCTTGGGTCAGGGAGATGTTATTACGTGGCTTCTAGAGGTCTTATTATGATTTCAGTTTGACTCACAGGAGCAGGCAGCCTCTGATGAAGGATTAAAAGCCCAGAGAAGTGTATTCTGTGGGAATAACTGGAAAAACAGAAATACACTTCTGGAAAGAGAGCGCAAACGTACACGTAAAGACAGAGTGGTAACGCACACCACGGCCTACTGATCCAATAGCTAATTCACCTGGCTGTTAAAAACCATCCTGAGGGTTGGCTTTTTTTTTTTTTTTTTTCTCCCCAGAAGAAACAGGCTGAGTACCAGTTTCCACCTGGTGAATTCATCCTCCTCCTGCCCACTGCGGTCAAGAGACTTCTCATACATTTAGTCTTGTGGACAATGTTACTTCACCACAACTGAGAACCCTCTTAGCCTTTTCTTTGGTTGTTATAACCTCTTCCCATTTAACAAAGCAGGTTGTAGTGGATTTTCAGTCAGCTGTACTCTAGATCTCCCTGTCAGGTCATGGGTGACCTCAGTAAAGCCAACCTTTTGGCTGTATGTGCTTACAGATATATGCTTAAGCAGCACAAAGAGTTTAATCTGCAGCATCTAGCTGCAGTACTGCCAGTTGTGCCTGGTCTACATCCTTTTCGTGCATGTTCCAGCTAGGAGGCACCATGTATGTGTAAGTGCAGACGGATACACATGTGTGTGTGCAGGCATGCCCATGATCTGGCATCACTGAGGAGGCATAAAGGCAAAGCAGGTCACGGGAGACCCCTGACATGTCAGGCTTAGACTGCATGGAAGAGACTGAAACAGGGCTCAAGCCTCATGTAAGGCAGGCAAAAGAAGTGACGCTCTCTGCTCTACAGGGCTCCCTGTGGAGTCATCTTAGTACTTTGGGAAATGCTGGAAACAGTGGTGTGGGACTCTAGCACCTTGCAGAAGGCTGATGATGCCAGCAAAGCACTTACAGAGGATGAACAAGGTTATATATTCCAGGTATGCTCCATGAACAAGAAAAAGAGCATACCAGTGTAGAAAGAGCCCCGAGACAGCCCTCGGGAGCTTTAAAACATGCCATGATACAGAACCTTGGCTCAGATATAATAATAAACATGAATGATGATGGCTCAGGGCACATCATATGCTGGCTGAATATTTACAGAGGAGTAGAAGCCCCTAGTGAGGAACTAATTACCCAGAACAAGTTATACTGCCTTAGAGAATACCTGAGGAAAGAAATATGCTTTTCACTTCTGTGATATATTTTCATCTTTGGGCAGTCCTAAGAATCTGTACTTCAAACACACCTGTAAGAAAGCACTCCAACCTGAGGACAAACTCAGCCAGTGCCTTTCATTGGGCATCAAGGAAGAGAAGCTTCAAAAGGAGGAAGGCTACGTAGGGCTGAGCAAGACAGTCAAAGACTAAACATGCACAACTGTCGTGCCCTAATTCTCAGTGCAATTGCTGGAGAAAATTCTCAGTCACAATGTTCTAATGGGACATGCCCTCCATCCCTGAGGAATTCTGCCAGAATGAGTATTCCCATATCAAAGGGGATGAAGCATGGAGCACCAAACAGCAAGTGTGACCTTTTCAGCAATTTCAAGGTCTCCAAGCACATGGAGGACAAGAAGGTGCTCAAGTGTAGTCAGCATGGATTCACCAAGGGGAAATCTTGCCTGACTAACCTGATAGCCTTCTATGATGAAATGACCGGCTGGATAGACGAGGGGAGAGCGGTGGATGTCGTCTATCTCGACTTCACCAAGGCTTTTGACACCGTCCCTCACAACATCCTCCTGGGCAAGCTCCGGAAGTGTGGGATAGATGAGTGGACAGTGAGGTGGATTAGGAACTGGCTGGATGGCAGGGCCCAGAGAGTGGTGATCAGCGGTGCAGAGTCTAGTAGCTAGTGGGATCCCCCAGGGGTCAGTCCTTGGTCCAGTCCTGTTCAATTTATTCATCAATGACCTGGATGAAGGCACAGAGTGCTCCCTCAGCAAGTTTGCTGATGACACGAAACTGGGAGGAGTAGCCGATACCCCAGAGGGCTGTGGTGCCATCCAGAGGGACCTGGACAGACTGGACAACTGGGCGGTGAAAAACCTCATGCAATTAAACAAGGCCAAGTGCAAGGTCCTGCACCTGGGGAGGAATAACCCCAGACACCAGTACAGGCTGGGGACCGACCTTCTGGAGAGCAGCTCTGCGGAGAAAGACCTGGGTGTCATGGTGGATGACAAGTTGACCATGAGGCAGCAGTGTGCCCTCGTGGCCAAGAAGGCCAATGGGATCCTGGGCTGCATTAAGAAGAGCATCTCCAGCAGGTCGAGGGAGGTGATCCTGCCCCTCTACTCAGCCCTGGTGAGGCCGCATCTGGAGTATTGTGTCCAGTTCTGGGCCCCACAGTACAAGAGAGATGTGGAGCTTCTGGAGAGAGTCCAGCACAGGGCCACAAGGATGATCAGGGGCCTGGAACATCTGCCCTATGAGGAGAGGCTGAGGGAGCTGGGCCTGTTCAGCCTGGAGAAGAGAAGGCTGAGAGGGGATCTAATCAGTGTATATAAATACCTCAAGGGAGGGAGTGCAGAGGACGGTGATGGTCTCTTTTCAGTGGTGTCCACTGATAGGACTAGAGGAAATGGCCGGAAACTGAAACACCAAAAATTCCATAGGAACTTAAGGAAAAATTTCTTGACAGTGAGGGTGACAGAGCACTGGAACAGGCTGCCCAGAGAGGTTGTGGAGTCTCCTTCTCAGGAGATCTTCAAAACCCGCTTGGATGCAGTCCTGTGCCACGTGCTCTAGGTGTCCCTGCGTATGCAGGGGGGTTGGACTAGATGATCTCTAGAGGTCCCTTCCAACCCTAAGCATTCTATGATTCTATGATTCTATGATTCTAAGGTCTGCTGCTTTCACAGTTACTTTCTATATCAGCTTAAAATAAGTCTGACCCTTCAGAAAGTGAAGTATTCGGAGATTGTGGAAGCACCTCACCCTTTCTCTACAAAGCCAAAAACTGGCACAAACTTATGCCAGGCTGCAAACACAAAGGCCAAAGAGCTACACAGAGGAATTAATACTGCCGTTCAGAACCTCAATATTTAAAAGAGAAGTGCAGTCTCCCCTGCCCACAACATTGCTACCATGAATCCAAAACAAACAGGCGAGCCCAAGCACTGCCTCCAAGCTCACAGCCACAGGGCATCTCAGCTCTTTCTTTCTGCATGCAAGACCCCACACATTAAGCCATGCGACAGCAGTGGTCTGCACTGCCATGCTGGGTATTGTGAGAGGGTGGCTTCTCCTACACCCCTGTTAGACCAGGCAAGAGTGGAGCCCCAGCTCCTGTCTGCAAGAAGAGGCATCTCTGTCTTCAGGTGCTTTCTGAGCATGAGCTCTGGCTTCCAAGCACTGGACACAAGTGGTCAGTGGGGATTCCTGACACACACAGCCCCACATGGGAGCAGGTGAGTAGAGGTCACATTATCATGGGCCTTGACCAACAAATGAAGCCCAGCGCAAGGGGAACAAGCTGCAGTGTTCAGCATCGCTGGAGGGAAGGGGCAGCCTGCACCAGCTGCATGTGCCAAGGAAGGCTCCTCCCCAGGATCCCAGCACCCTGGCAGTGCACTGCACTTTTCAGTTCTAGGCCCTGACCGTGCCAGGAAGAGAGTAGGCTTTTGGAATTACTTTTGTGTTTATGTGGATAGCAAGAATGTCCAGACCTATAGCTATTAATTCAACATATAACTTTATTAACTTCTTTCTGCAATTAAACCAGCCCACAATCCTCAGGATAAACTTCATGAAGGGGCAGAATCTCTGCCTGCACCATGGCTGGAGGGCTCAGGATGTTTGGGAGAAGCAGCTAGGTAGATCTGGCCGCTGTCAGGGATGTGGTGGCAGGCGAGATAAAGCTCAGGTTAACCCCTCTTAGCATTTTCTGTCATTAGAGATAATACTTTGAACTTGTAGGGAAAGTTCAGGAACGAATAACCTAATTAGAAGCAAAAGTCTTACATGCTCATGGTGAACAGCAGATCTGCTGAACCTGAACGTCAGTGACCTCTGTGATCAGCAGGGCACAAAGAGCAGAAAACGCCGGGAGCCGTCCTGGGCCCTGCTCTGCTTCCTCACCCGAGGGTGCTCTCTGAGGAAGATTCCCCAACACTTTGGCTGAAACGATGCTAGTGTTTGGGCAGGGCTTAGTGTTATTTTTAACATTTGTTCACATAACTCTTCAGATGAATCCTGGGAAGAGCTTGTCACCAAAATAGTATCCTGTGGGTACTATTTATACATCCACTGGCAGCAGAGCAGGGCATGCTAAAGAGTCAGAGTACCTTTCCCTTCCTCAGAACTCAGGAATTAGGGATATAGGGAGGATGTGGTTTTCTGTTTAAGCTAGTCCTCAGAACAAAACCATCAATTGCAGCAGGCCTGACCTCATTGTCTGTCCTGTCCAGGAGATTTCTCCTCCACATGGGAGGAAAACCCAGTTATAGCAAGCTCGAGGAAGATGCCAGGCATTCATGGCACAGGCATCTATACTCAGCTGCTGGGGAAGGAAAGAGGAATAGCTCTGTCTAAACACAAGCTGTGTCAGAAGAAAATGCAGCTGCCCTCTCATTTATCTGACCTTGGCTGCAGCAGGAACATGCAGCAGGACTAGTGTGTCTTGGTCATCATCTCTTGCTGTTATTCAGCTCCAGTTAGGGTATGTAGAGCCAGCAGAAGATGAAGCACTAAATGCCACACAGTGAGAGGTTAGCTGAGAAGGAAGCCATCGGCTTGACAAGACTGATTTTCCTCTAACCCCAGAGACAGTAACACCTGTAGGTCTTTCCATATGGAAATGGCTTGTCCTAAAGGACTGTAAGAAATATATATATATGTATATATCCTTTTGAGATTATACTGAGAAACAAAGCTGCTTCCCTGTCTAATTTTCTAAGAATACTTTATCTAGAGCCATTTTGGTGGCTGTTAAGCTTTCTTGATTTTTGTTTTCCATCAATTCATTCTCCAAAGGCATGTGCAGACAGTTCTCTACCTGCAGAGTTCCCCTACCTCCTGGAAAAGCAGGTGACAAAATTGCCACAAACTGCACAGAATGCTGCACAAGAGAGGAGAGAGAGAGAGAGAAGCTATGGAATATCAGAGCACCAAACTGGACTAGGAAGAGAGGAAGAGATTGACCCATTGCCCTTCCATGTCACATAAGTCACAGTCCAAGCAGCATACTGGCTGTTCAGAGCTACAGAAAAATACAGAATAAGAACACATATACACTCCTCATTCAGGCACATTCGAGTGGCGGCAGGACCAGTCCCATTACTTTTAGCAGTACAAATGGAAGGATTCAGCTCCTACCTTGCCAAGTACAACCTCTCCAGACAGCGGACTTAGCTCACTGCAGCTGCAAATCAGGTCAGCAGCAACCGCCCTGGGCAGCTTGAGTCCAGCCAGCGACAATCCAAAGTAAACCAGCTTTGCCGGTGTCAGTGCAGGGATGAGCAAGCCCGGCGGCAGGGAGGCTGCAGGCAGCTGCTGCAGGGTGCTGGGCAAGAGGCTTCATGACAAGGCGCTTCACACAGAGCTGCCTCATGGCCTCCTCTCGCTGCCAGTCACCTGCCTCTCCTCGGGAGCGGTGGCGTCAAGGTGCTTGTCTCGCAGAGCTGGCGAGTAGGAGGGGAAAGCAAAGGCTGCCGGCAAAGCACGGGCCAGGCAGCTAATGCAAGCCCCAGTGCAGATACAGATGCGCTCTGGGGAGGACTATGGCAGAAATGCAGCTCGTATTTCAGAGAGGCATTTGGAGCAAGCTCAGAAAGAAGCGAGTGTGATGGGGCTGTGCAGGCTGCTCACGCAGCAGCGAGAGGAGACCTCGGGGTGAGGTGACTGCTAGCAACAGACACCCAACTCCACACTGTAGCTGCTCCTACAACTCCATGTACAGCAACTGCTAGCAGTAGTGCAGACCTATGCAATTTTCAATCCCACACCTCAGTCCAGACAAGCTGTGACCCTTTTCCACCACCTGGAGATAGATCCAGTCCCACAGTGTCCCTGGAGTGGGTGCTATGGCAGCCCAGCACGCCTGGGGAGAAAGGCTGGTCTGAGCATCACTCTATCACTGGGCAGGACCGACCCACGGTGCAGCAGCCACCTCCACTGTGCAGGCCATCTCCGCACACACAGGGCACTGCACTCACTGTGACTTAACTTCTCTTTCCAGTTAACTGCATTTGGCACCTACTACTAAGGTTCTTCTTTTCCTTACATTTTCAGATCATCTACAAACCTTTCTGGACCTGTATTTACACCAAATAAGGATGATGGGGAAATAGAACCTGGGCCAGCAAAGCAGCAACGTGTCAAAACATTTGTGCGCTTTCACTGCTGACCCCACAGCTGGAACCAACACTAGACAGGTTTAGCAGGTTTCAACACCAGCCCCTTAAATAGTACTGTAAGATCTCACCAAGGGGCCGAGAAGGAGCTGCGTCAGGATGCACACCACAGTGGGCATAGCCTATTTTCATTAAGCCCCTAATGCCAGACAAGCATTTTACCAAAGTCACCTCTGAGTGAAACCAGTGCGAAAGAAGAGGGAGTCCATACGGCTCTGCAGCAACTGCTGCCCACTCCCTAGGGGCTAGGAGTACCTCCTTTGAACAGAAATCCTACTTACCCTCAACAGGAGGTTGAAAACAGTTGCTTTGGGCCAATCACAGCAGTGAATGCCATTAAAGACCTTGACTGAAGAAGAGCTCAAGGATGCCTGAGTAAGCTGCAGGGGGAGCACATGTACGTCCTGGTGATAGTATAAGGGTCAAGCAAGTCAGGTATCAGGCCAGCCTGATGTGCTCCCTATTAGGGAGAGCAGCCAGGCTGCATTGTCTGCGGTCTGCTCCCTCCAGCAAACTGCTGGTACAGTCACTCCCCCTTCACACAGCTTGGAAAATACAAGTTATTGCAGTTAGCACTCTCTCCCTACATGTGCTATCCATCCCCCGGGCTGCTGGTGTCTGCAACGAGGAAGATACTGGCTGCTTTTCCCCTCTATGTTGCAGACATCCTCCACCACAGCACAGCTCAGCTGACTCCAGCTGATAAGATACCTTCTTGTCTTTGTGCTACTGTTACACAAAAAAAAAAAAAAAAAAGGAAAGCTTCCCAAGCATGGCACATGGCACCCAGATCTGCTGGAGGGAGAGAGATGCTGCCAGGACATAGGCTCAGAGCACATATCCATCACGATGGGCAAGGGGGCTCCACATATGAGGATGCTTCTTCAAACATGAAGAGCCTTCATGACTTACTCCCGCAGTGACAAACTGGGACAGGACTCTCCTGGGGTGAAGCTACCCTACACTGACAGGCTGGTTCCCTGATGAGCAGGACAACACCGAATCCACATCCTCAACTAAACTTCTGCAGCAAACTGGTCTCAACCACTAGATTAGCCCAAAGGGTTTGAAATCCCCTCCTAATAGCCCAGGCTCAAACAAGGCATTTGAGGATGTCTGGACCAAGCTGCAGTAAAGCTTATTGCATCTCCAGCAAGTGCAGCTCTGCCAAAGTGCAATTCTACCTCTGCTGCATCCATAGCCTGTTGCAAGCATGAGCGCCAATTGTGGCTGAGAAACCCACATTTCTCTCCTTTGTTCTCTGCCACAGCTGGAGAGATGGAAGACAGTGACAGCCACAGAAAACGTGGTTTAAAAATCTCTCCAGCCTGGCCTCATCTCACTTGGGAAGCTGCCCTTTCCACCAAGCACTTCTCCATCCCCATCTGACCCGCTGGTCACACATCTTTCCTGGAGGAATCCAGCTATTGTAGGAGAAAACAGGCACCACAGTGAGCACCACTTCCCAGGAATTTACTTTTCCAGCTCTAGGTGCGTAAAACCTCAAGCAGAACACTTCCCTGTTCTGTGCCTCAGTTTCCTCCCTTGTGAAATAAGGATCGTAACACTTACCAAGTTTCTGCAGACGCTGTGAGGATAAGTTCACTGTGGGATGCAGACACTCTATAAATCGTAAAAAGCATGTAACTCCTTGTGGCTTTCTTAGACACACACTCAGCCTTCTTCCTCCTCACCAGCACAGGTACACTGCAAAGACAGTGATTCCCACTGGCCTCCAAAGCACTAGTTTCTGTGGCTCTACCAGCTGCATGCAGAGCACTTGCCGGCAGCACGAGCTGTCAAGGCACCAAAAAGGCTGGGGCTGCACGGGGCTGGAATCCAAACAATGCATAAACACCTCATCAGCATGCACCAGGAATGACTCCTCCCTTCCCCAGACCAGGCTGAATCACTGGAAATACCAAAACAACGATGAGATCACATTCCCAGAGTAAGGAATTGGAGCCACGCAGAAATGCACGGAGCAGCGTGCTAAAAAGGGACTCAATGTATAGACTGGAAGCTCTGGCAGACAGACACCCCAGGCATTTGTCTAGTTTAAAAACAGCTCGAGGCTGCCAGCCTTTTTTTTTTTTTTTCCCCTCTAGCAGGCAGAGGAGAACTGAGGAGCTCTACAGGGGCTTTAAACTCTTTATCTGACCTACTGAAAGAAATACAAACATTAGAGCTCATGAGTGTCTCGATTTGAGTTCAGTTCTTCACAGGAAAAGCCAGAGGTAAAGTTATAACTGGACTCTGTGTACAGTTTTCCCCAAAATCTCAGTTTTGCTGTGATACCAGACTTGAATCTAAGCAGTTAAGAATCCACCTATAGCAAGCTGAAAGGCAGGCACAAGTGATCGCTACTCTCTGGTTGTTTTTGCCTTAGCCTCAGTCAGCTTCAAGAAAAAAAAAAAAAAAAAAAAAAAACATTGGTTTGGTTAAATTTACAATGGGGTTAGCAGCAAATAGCTTGCTATGAATCTTGCTATTCCTCCTAAAATGAACATCCAAGGGGCTCTGTCATCAGCAAAATGACTTTTCAAAACTTTTCCCAATCCTCAGTGGAGGGAGAATGAGACATTTACTGCTTAGATTATGATGGAAATTACAAGAGGACTGGGAAGAGACAGAAGAATTCACAATAGGAATCTACTCTTCCCTCTCTCTTACAAATTAGGCATTTGGACAGATAACAAGAACACCCACAGTTATAAGAAGAGGTTCTAAGAATCCAAATCTCTTTCTATCAAGACATAAATAAAGCCCTAATCAGAAGCCACAGGGGAGCAAAGATGGGACCAGACAACTAAACCCAAGTATGTCACCTTCAAGGCTGAACTGCAGTGGTTGAAGCCATTATAATTCCTGCAACAGCCACAATAATGTCTGATGCGCTGGGTTAGCGTGCCATGTGTGCACCAGTTTCTCCTGCAAGTGCTTTCATATTTGCTAATAAAGGATGCAAAAACAAAAGAGTGGTGTGAGGTCCAAGATATGACCCTGTGCTTAACTCCCACAAAACCCATTAGATAGAAGTGCTGAAAACCAATTCAATTTCTTCTCTCCCAATTGTGTCAGTGTGTTCTGGTCATAACAACCACCATACTGGGATCACACCAAAAGTTCTACTGGTCTGCTATAATAGACATTTTGGCACTGGTACATGCTTAAAAAAAACCCAGAATATTGCAGAGTACAGAGTGGTCTTCCCCAAGGCCATGTTCCTTCAGCTTGCAACAATCAGCAGGCAAGGCATTTCCAGAGCTGGAGGCTGCAAACTCATCACCATTTTTAGCAACCACTGAAACATGTATCTGCTATTTAGGTATCCACTTCCTTTTGGAATCTGTGTACATTTTCAGTCTTTACACCATCTTGTAGCAACAGGCTCTGTAATTCAGCTGTTTTTTAAAAGAAATTCCCTAACCTGACACCTAAAAAATAATTTTGTTAGATGTGCTGCAAGAAACAGCAAGTGCTCATTCCTTATTCACCTTCTCACCTTTTTAATAGGCCTTCACTAGTCCAAACCATCATCTCTCTATCCAGGTGAATTCCTTGTTTAATCTTTCCTCCTACAGAAGCTATCCTATTCCTTTAATTATCCTCTTTGCCATCTTCTGTATTGTGCCCAGATCTATACCATTCTTTTTGAGAGAGGACAACCAGAACTGCACGTGATACTCAAGATGCAGACACAGAATTTTTGGCTACAACTGAACATTGAGTTGATGTTCAGATAACTACCCCCAGTGTCTCCAAAGGGCCTCCTGTGGGCGCTCATAAATCATTCACAATTTATAAGCATAACTGCTGAAGCAAAAGGATAGGCTAGCACAACAACAAGTGAATGTGCTGTGAATACATTTAGGTTGAAAAATTAGAGGGAAAAAAATATCAACCATCAGAACAGAGAGCTTCCCAGATGGAAGGTGGTTTTAGGATGAAGTTTGATCAGGGGCCTGAAGGGGTTATATGGCATGGTGTGTATGCCCAAAGGCAGCCAGGAGCTCTCTTATGCTCCTATCTTTGATCGCAGCAAGGAACGAACATGGGTCATGATTCCAAAGGCTCCTTTCTCACAGCAACCCTTACTCAGGATCGCTCAGGTGTGCTCAGTGAGGACAAGTATGTGGCACTCGTTTGCCCTCCCACTCTATAAGAGCTGCTTATAACTAATCACTTCTAGACTACAGGTCAGCAGAAGAGAGTTGCCTAGATGAACACAGATAATGTGACAGCCACCAGGCAGCAGGAATGTACGTGAGGTATTTAGTTACATAAAACACACAAAATGCACCTCCATCCAAAAGCACATAATATTGCACACATTTGCAGAACTAGCACAGGTTACCCCATGCACTGGGTAGGGAAAGAAGAATCTACATCTTCCTCTGCTGCAATAGAGCTGAAGCAACCATCTTATTGGTCATCACCACTGCCTGAGGTTCCCATCCTGGCCCAGGGAGGTTTTAGGTGCTGCAGTGGAAATGAACCCACTGTTCAAACCATGAACCTCTACATTAAGGAATAACTAGAATAGGAAGAAAAAAATAACCACTCTGGGGTGGTTAAACATCCCTAACTCTCTATGAAACATAGGAAGCTCCATAAAAGACTAAATTATCATTTTCACCAATATTTAAAATACATGCTGTAAAAGAGACCACCTCGTGCCCGACTCCTCTGCCCTGGGAGACGCAGTGCGCGTGCTCTGCCTTTCACAGAAGCAGCGATGGCTCCTGCAGGATCTTGGCCTATTTATCACCCCTGGTTTTCAGACATTCCTCCACATAGTGTGCAGACAGACTCCAGTTGCAATGCGCTCAGCTACTGTCCAGTAATCAGGGGTAAGAGGGCCCCTATAATACTTTATACAGCCATTTACTGGACACTGCGGCAGACAGTGACGGCCAGGGCGCTCCCCAGGCTGCAGCATAGCCCGCTGTGCTCCAAGGCACATCCCAAGCAGCCTGCGGTGCCTGCGGAGCCCACTGCCAGTGGAACCCAGGGCGGGGCGGGTACAGGCGGGCTAGGGAAGCAACCAGCAGGTGCAATGCCCGAGCGGGTGCCCGCAGCCCTTGCGGCACGAAGCGGCCACCTCCGTGGCAGCGGGTCACGTCAACGGCAGCTCCCCTCACGTGCGCTCAGCGCCTCGAAAGAGGCCATGGGTGCCTCCCCGGCCCCCGCCAACAGCCTCCCTTGCCATGAATGCTGAGAGCCACCACTTACCCACCCGTGCCACTGTTTATAGCTGGGCGGCAGGGCAGGGCCGCACTGCCTCCCGCCCGCCCTGCCGCCACCCGCCCACGGCAGAGCCAGGGCCTCACGGCGAGACCCCATGGTCACACGTGCCAACTGTCCCCTCGGGTACCCCGACAATCACACACACCCCAGCGGCCCCCTCGGACACCCCAGCGGTCACACACGTGCTAACTAACCCCTTGGACATCCCAACTGTCATGCAAACCCAAACACCCCCCTTGGACACGCCAATGGTCATACACTTCCTAACTGCCTCCTTCCTCAGCTGCCTCAGCTGTCACATGCTCACTGCTCCCTCAGGCATCGCCCCTGGGAACAGCCACCCCAACAGTCAGCAGCAACACCCATCACCCTCGTATGCACCACCACAACCCACAACCACCGTCCACGACTATCTCCCAGTGCAACAACAGCTCCTGAAGCCATAATCTGCATCAACAACTTCCTCTACTGCCACCTCCAGCCTTGATGGCACCTCTAACTGCCACCAAGGCAACAACCACTATGTAGCACCACCACTACCAGTGGCACGCAGGCTATCTGCACCACCTGTATCACACCCACTGCAGGCTGCGCAGCCTCCTGACACCGCTGCCCGTTTCACCCGCTGCATTCAAAATGGGGTTCAAAATGGGGGAAGAGAGGCAAGCGTCCCTGGCCTGCTGCTGCATCACTACGTTGCTGCAGTCGACATGTCCCTTCATCAAGCACGGCTGTGACAGAACCCGGCTTTCCACATTCCTGTGCTGACGTTGCCTCATTGTGCAGAAAGGGAACAGCTCGGCAAGGTGAGGAAAGGATGGAAAAGCTTCTGGGACCCACTAGCATCCCTGGAACAGAAACCCGGTGCTCCCTCTTCACTCTTCCTACCTCCACAAACCCTTTTTTACAAGACGGCTTGTTGGTAAAAACAGCATTGAGGAAACATTACTATGAAGCACAATCAAACTGAATTTGCTGTTATCCTTGGCCACTGAAACGAGAAGCTCAAAAAAAAAAAAAAAAGAAAAAGCATTATATGGATAATAATAACACCTATGGCACTCATTCCAGCTTCTTGTCGAAATAGCCAGCTACAGCATTAATTCACAGGGCTGTTCCTGGGGGCACTGTTCAGAGTTGTCCATTGCAGCTTCCTCACTTTCCTGATTGTTTCCCAAATCAGGATACCAACTTAAAAGAGCCATTATTCCAGATCCATTCTCCCACAGGCTGAAGGAGATCTAGGAATGACATACACATGTCCAGTTATAAACTCCTTTAATCATTAGCAGACTGGCAGCAAATCAATCATCTCAATGGTCTCTTTTATTTAAAAAAATAATTTTACAAAAATCAGGAGTGATGTAGCTTGAACATCACTGCCAGTTGATATGTTTCAACTGTTGAACTTGTCAAGCCACTGAAATATCTGTAGCTAAAGCAAGTTCACCATGTCCTATGTAGCATTTGCAAGTCCCCTTCAGCCAGGAGGCAAGCTAAGTGCCGTGCTTGTAAACCACGTGAGAAGAGTGATACAATCCCAGAGTTTCCTTGCTCTATTAGGAAAAGGTCTACCTCTACTGCTCAGCATTACAGTCCACCACTTTATATACTTGGAACAGCTTCGACAGGTCTGTCAGTCCACAGGCCACCCTGACTATTGTGGGGGTATCTGCTCACCTGCCTAAATTCTCCTTTTATCTTCTAGCCCCTTGGAGGCTCGCTGTGAAAGGCATTATACTAACCAGAAAGCTATGATTGTCTCTGCAAAGTGGCTTGAAAATCAGAGGGAGGTGAAGTGCATTAATAATCACAGTAGGGTTTTCTCAGTCAGGGTGTAACCTCTCCATTTATTTAGATATATCCTTGCAGGAGAGATCACTGGGTCAGAATTTTCTCCTTCCCCAGCAAGTAGCTTCAGGCTGCTGAAATCTGGATCCAGGCTCAGGTCTAATTTGCACTGACTATACTGAAATTTAATACTAGAGTTTGCAGCCTTTAATACTACAGCCTCTCAAAGCAGCAGGTGCAACAGACTGTTTATTTCTGTGCTGAGTTAAATCCAGGCAGATGAAACCTTTTATTAGGGCTTAAAAAAAATACACAGTAACTGCTGAAACTAAGACTACAGGCAGTAGGTAAGGTGTTATATGCAGACCTGTTGCACCTTGCGAAAGAACAGACTCAGTCTGGGATGCAGAGTGAGACAACTTTATTCTCAAACCAACTTCTTTTATACTCTCTTAACACAAGTGTTGCAAAGATTACAACCAATCAGCATCTTGCCCCCATGCAGTTGTGGTTATCTTCTTCTCCTTGCTTTGTTCCTCATCTGCTGACAAGACATTCCACATGCGGTTGTAGTCCTCCTCCTTTTCCTGCTTTGTTCTTTGCTGATAAGACATTAGTCCTTGCGGGTCAGCCCATCAACCGTGCACTACTAAGGCATTCTTGTGATTAACTATCTACTAACAAGGCATCTATTATCTACTGACAAGGTACTATGCCTCCACATCTCCCCCTTCTTTATTTGTTTGTTGTATTGCCATAGCTGTTTTTAGCTGAACAGCCATAACTTGGTTAAAGGATCAATCAATCAATCGTTGAACACATAATAAGAAACAAAGCAGATAGATACACTAACAATAAGCAAAATACAGTTCGTGCAAAATACAGGTAGTACAAATGAACAAAATACAGTTAATACAATAATTAGAAACTTTGCGTTAATATGGCTAAGCAAAAGATTGTTTAGTTTGTTGCATTTACTCCCATGGTTTGATTCCAACAAGCATACCAGTGTCCTTTTCCCAAGGTCTCTCCACCAACACTCTCGAGTCTGTCCTTGAGATCCCCCGATCTCCCCCTTCTTTATTTATGAAGAATGCTTGTTTCAAGGCACGGTCTATTAAATACTGAATTGTTTTTAACAAACATGGGATACAAATTAAAAGGCAAACAAAGATTATCAAGCACATCAAACCTATTTGCAATGATCCCTTAATCCACGCAGCTAATCCTAAATTCCCCAAAAGATTCCCAAAAATATTGAAACCATCGTCTTGACGTAACTTCTGCACTCCTTTTTGTAAATTTTCAATGTTTTTATGGATGGATTCCGAATGGTCAGATAAATTCATGCAACAGAGTCCATCAAAATCCTGACACCCATGGCCTTGTGCTAATAACAAAAAGTCTATAGCAGCTCTATTTTGAAGTGAAGCATGCCTAACAGAATTAACATAGAGAAAGAGAGTTAAAAGACTGTATGATTTTATGTCCTGGAAAGTGGATACTTATTTGTCCTGGATAATCTGCCAAGGCACACTGAAAAACAAAAGACTGGTGAGTCAGAAAGGTTGTTTTGTATTCAGTGGTAAATAAATAATATCAGGCTCTGTGCCATCTAGAAACATCAAACGCTCTCTTCCTTTTTGAATAACCATTGCGATCATATCAATAGCAGTGGTGACAGTTTTGCCAAAATTATGAGGTAGAAACACCCATTCTAAGATTATTAACGGACATGCGTCCTGTGGTATCCATTGTGCTAATAGGCCATAAGGTTGGAAGCTAGAATAAAAGACAAAAAGACTGACAGGATAGTTCTGCTTTCGTCTGTGAACAGTCTGAGTGGTTAATTTGTTCACAACTTTGTCAAGTGCAGCTTGCGCGGGAGGGGTAAGCTTCCTTGGGGATGTCAAACTTGTGTCTCCTTCTAAAAGCTTAAATAGAGGATGTAATTCCTCCGTGGAAATCCCTAGGGAGGGACGGATCCAGTTAATAGTTCCCAAAAGTTTTTGAAGACCATTTAAAGTCTTTATGTCTGTCTTTAGAGTCAATAATTGTGGTCGAATTTGATGATCAGAAATTCTCCATCCTAAATATCACCAAGGCGGACTTTCCTGTACTTTATCTTCTGCAATTTTTAATCCTGCAGCCGATGCTGCTCGCGTAATCTGACGCAGAGCCTCTTGTGCCGTTTCCTTTTGCTCTGCAGCAATCAATATGTCATCCATATAGTGATAGATGAGGACGTTGTCGAAATACTTCCGTACTGGACTTAAGACTGCTGCCACAAATTGTTGACATAATGTAGGACTATTTTTCATGCCTTGTGGCAAAACTTTCCAATGATATCTGTTATGGGGTACCATAGCATTGATGGAAGGTACAGAAAATGCAAACCAAGGTGCATCCTGTGGTGCAAGTGGAATGGTAAAGAAACAGTCTTTCAAATCTATTACGATCAAAGTCCATGTTTGAGGTAACATCGCTGGAGAAGGGAGTCCAGGCTGTAAGGCTCCCATATCTTCAATGACCTCATTGATTTTTCTAAGGTCATGTAACAATCTCCAGGAATTATTTTTCTTTTGAATTACAAAAACTGGTGTATTCCAGGGGCTTGTAGTAGGAACTATATGTCCAGCTTGCAATTGTTCCTCTACTAACTTGTGTAACTGCAGCAGTTTATTTCATGGAAGGGGCCACTGATCCACCCATACCGGCTTGTCTGTTTTCCAGATCAAGGGTTGGACCTGCTGCTGGATAGTAGCCCCTAAGAAAAATCCGTACTTAACTGCATGCCCCATTGACTCAAACAGTCTCTCCCCCACAGGGTAACGGATCCAGGCAATATAAATGGTCTAATGGTTGCGGTTCTTCCTTCCGGACCAATAATATTTATCAGGCTTTCACTTTGCATTGGGGTACTCTGCCCACCAATTCCCAAAAGCAATGTATGCGCATTCACTAGGGGTAAACTGTTTGGCCATTGCGAGGCAGCGATGACTGTAACATCCGCTCCGCTATCTAAAAATTCCTTGTGCATTAAACTTGATCACTCCTGATTGTAGTGTACAGAATATCTGTGGGCGATTCATAGTTATCTGTTGAGTCCAGAAAATCTCTGGTTGTGCCGTGAACCCAAAAGAGCCTATGCCGCATTTAGTTTTTGCAGCATTTGGTGTCTGTGGTAAAAAGTATACTAATTGTGCTATTCGGCTTCCTGCTGGCACAGTACAGGGTGGTATCAGAGTCCATACCATTATCTTTATTTCTCCTTTGAAATCTGCATTGATAACTGCAGGTAACACAAACAGCCCTTGTCTCGTTGTTGAAGATCGCCCAATCAATAGTGCTGCCATTCCTCGCCCCAGGGGGCCATGGACACCAGTTGGAATTAGCACAACTGATGTATCAGTAATTAGCACTTCTATTGTGGTGGCGCTGCTTCCCGGTGAGGCCGCTCTGAGGGGTGATTTGTTGTCATGGCGCGACCCCTTGCCGCGCTGCGCTTGAAGTTTCCCGAAGGGGCTAATGGTTGACCTTCCTTATCAAGTTTTGATCGACACTGATTAGCATAGTGTCGTCCTTTGTGACAGCGTGGACATATTCCAGGCGCTCCTGTTTGCTTGCGTTTTTGGACAGTATTTACGGATATGACCAAATTGGCCACAAGCAAAGCATGGATTTTTCATAGACATTGTTGCAAACGCCTCGGCCATCAGAGAGCATTCATACAGTTTAGAGCCGACATTAATGCACGCCTTCAGCATGTCATCAATAGTAGGATCCTTTAGTGTTCGCAAAACTCTCTGGCAATCAGGGTTAGCATTCTCAATTGCTAGTTGTTTAAAAATGTAGCTTTGTGCTTGTTCATTATCAATTTGTTTCTCCAGAGCCTCATTAAGCCGATCTAAAAACTTCATTCGCATCTTGTCTTATGCTAACAAAAGGCTGTCGTTGTTTACCAGCCTCCGGGACAGCCTTAAGGGTGCGAAGAGCAAGTGCCTTAACTTGCTGCAGGCCCTCAGGGGGAATTCCTGCTTGTGCTGTTGTGGCACTGTGGTCACCCTCCCCCATTAACATGTCCACAGTAACAGTCCGTAAAGGACCTCTTTTTGACTGGCGCTGGTTTTCCTCCTCCTGTGCTCGAGCAAGCTGTCTCATTTTTGACTCCCACATTGTATATTGCATATCAGTCATAATCAGGCGAAACAAAGTTTTAAAATCGTGAGGAGTAAAAACCGAAGAATCACAAAGAGATTGTATAAGGTGGGTGGTATATGGTGCGCCAAGGCCATGATCTGTCACCGTGCGCCGCACATCCTTAATAAGATTGTATGACAATCCTTCCCAGCGCGGATTCTGGTCTGGCGCATAGATAACGGGGAAGGCTTTCAGCATGCCCACATCCCCCGCCTGTTTTGCTCCTCATTTTACTGAAGCCCATTTATCATGCAGATCCAGGGAGTATAGGTATAGGTCTGGCTCCTTCTCAGGGTTAATAGGACCCGGGTCAAAAGGATCATCGTCCTGGTCATCAGGTGGCTGTACTGTGAAGGCTTTTGCAGCGCATTTTGTTTTCTGATTCTCATCAGGACGTGATTGAGGTAATGGAGGTGCGGAGGGGATGGCAGGAGCCCCGACCCCGTCATTTGTGTTCAACTGCGACCCACTGTGAGATTTCAGCGTTTCGAATACAACTCGCCATTGTGGCAACAGGCCAGCAGCAGCCTTATCACCGCGAGTGGCACAGTCCCATAATCGGACCCCAATTTGGTCCCGCTTCTCCTTATCAAATACGTTCTTACTGTTCACGGAGGGATCATTTTTAGAAGCCCATGCAAGAACCTATTGTAGGTCTTCTTCATCTAATTTCTTGCCCTGTTGTTTTAAGATCTTAAGAAAGACTTCTAAAACATCTTTTTGTTCCTTCGTTAAGTGTAACCCCATAGTCCCCAGCTGCTTACTTCTTTCCTTTCAAGAGGTGTTGGTGTGCACACAAAGGACGCTTCCTTTCAGCGTGATCCTTACGCTTCCTTTCAGCGTGAATCCCGGGAGTTCAGCTGGGCGGTGCAACCGGAGAGACAGCTAATCTTCGAGCCCCACGTTGGGCGCCATTTGTTGCACCTTGCGAAAGAACGGACTCAGTCTGGGATGCAGAGTGAGACAACTTTATTCTCAAACCAACTTCTTTTATACTCTCTTAACACAAGTGTTGCAAAGATTACAACCAATCAGCATCTTGCCCCCATGCAGTTGTGGTTATCTTCTTCTCCTTGCTTTGTTCCTCATCTGCTGACAAGACATTCCACATGCGGTTGTAGTCCTCCTCCTTTTCCTGCTTTGTTCTTTGCTGATAAGACATTAGTCCTTGCAGGTCAGCCCATCAACCGTGCACTACTAAGGCATTCTTGTGATTAACTATCTACTAACAAGGCATCTATTATCTACTGACAAGGTACTATGCCTCCACACAGACCAGATGAAACAGGCACGTCTGGAGTGTTGCCATGACATATTGCCTCCACTGATAGCTCAGGGACTCAAGGCAGAGAACTTGCAATAAATATCAGATGGTTAGTGTGCAAAAATACCAATTCAAAATGCAGAAAGAGTCTAAACTTCTATAAAGGAGCTGAGAAAGTCTTAACAGCAAAGGCTGCACAAAAGAAAAGCTCCTTTTAGACAGCTCAGCAGCACTAGCAAGACAGATTCTCATTCTGGCTTTCCACCTAGTAGTCCCACTGGTGCTAACGTTATCATACTGTATAATAAATCAGCAAGCAAGCCCCAGTCTCTCAACATCACCATTTATTTGGCTATGTTTAGGTCTCTCTGCTGGCAGTCAGATTGATAGGATTTGGCGGAACCTCCTGCTCTCTGGAATTGATGATTGATACATGAACCTTTTTGAATAAAACATCAGCCACCACAGAGAAACTCTGCAGAGGCCCCTGAGTCCATGCTAAGTTTCTCTGAAACTTGACCACACTGATCATCAGGGGAGGTGTGATCACCAGATCACACTTCATCTGTTACACTGATCAACAGCACTGGCAGAGTAAAGGGCAGGACACCCTGCACCAGCAGTGAAATCACATCTGTCCCTCTGCTATTTCTTGTGTAACTTCCATCAAGTCAGATGAGTAAGTGCCTCAGAAGACAGATACTGCCTCAGTCTGTTATGGCAGAAAAGCCACCTGATGCTGGAGGCTCCCAGCTGAGTCCTAGCCAAGATATGGATTCCTCCATGCTAGATATTATGGCTTGATCTATAGGAGCCTGAAATTCTTTTGTCCTGCTATTTTAAGTCTGAAAGAAATGGCTGGTACCTGAGACGGCTCTGGCAATGGTCATTTACAGCAAGAGCAGATTTGCATTACAGATACAGGGCAGACTCATGATTATCAAGACCTTGTGCCTTTATCAACTAGGCATTTCTCTGAGTTTGCAGCACCTCCAGACTGCAGATGCAGGAAGAGGGTTGTGCTTGTGGCACTGTCCACCTCCTGAAAAACTAAATTGACCATTATTTTGGAAGGAGGTTATTTGCAACTCATATTTTCTGAAGTGCTTTTGTACATGATAGTCAAAAGGCTACAAAATTACACATATTACAAAGATTAGGTTTGAGGGTTTGTATGGCTGGACCTAAGGCACACCTGGGGTCAATACTGTCAGCCCAGGAGTATGGTCCAGAATGAATTCATGATGGAAACCAAGGCAGGCATGTAGATGGAAAAGGCATAACCAATTCTGTCTGTTCCTCAGTCAAGACTTCACTTTTTTTCTGAGGTATTTAGTTAAAGGGAGAAAGAAAATGGCATCATAAACAATCTTGGTGAGTGAAGGAGCCTCCCACAGCATGTTCTCTCTCTTGTTCCAGGGAGGCCCTCTGGAGTACAAAATAGCTTTAATTCATCCTGCCCTCCCCACTCTTCCCTTACTTCCCTAGGAGCAGCATATATCTTTGGAACAGAAGCTGCAGTTGGAGACTGCAAGTGGGTAAAAGGAAAGGTCCAAGTCCTTGCTTTGGTAGCCGACAGGGCAGAGCTCTGAGGAGCCACTGGCTCCGTGCTTTACAGGAAGTATGCTCTCCTTCCTTTTCTGACAGCCCTTTAGGTTTTTAGTTTTTTCATTTGCTTGTTTTTTACAGTCCCTTGTGTTTGTGTTTGTCACTATTGGGTGAAAATGTTCCTGTTGTAGCAAAAAGTGATTTTGGCTGCATGTTCCTTCCTGACATAATGAGCGCTCCGAAGCCATGCTGATGGGAGAAGGCATAGCCAGAGCGGCGAGTACTGGTCCGACGCAGATGCTTCTTGGGTGAGGGGGAAGGTGGCCTCTTCTTAGCTTCTTTGATCTTGAGTAGGACCTGAAATCAGAAAATAAGATTGAACAAGTGGGAAATGCATCATTATTCAGGAGCACAGCAGAAGAAGAGCTCAGAAGGGGAAACAAAAGCATGGATCCAAAGCAGGAAATTATTGACAAAACAGGAGGATGGCAGGAGGAGCCAAAGAGCAGGAACTGAACTTGCAGCATCAGGGTAGCACTTTAGAAAAAAGAAAAGCAAATATTACCCCAAAAGGCATTATTGGGAATGTCATGTGTAAGACATGGGAGAGGGTGAGATCCATTTGTTACTCCTCATGGCACTATGAGGCCTCAGTTAGGGTTTTTTTTTTTGAAGCTCTTTCCAGGCTTTTCAGTAAAAAAAAAAAAAAAAAAAACAGGAAATTCAAAGAAGTCCAGAAAGCCTGATCTATAAATAAAGATTGAAAAAATGTCTTAATTTAGAAAACAGACTGCTGAAGGGGATCTCCAATATATAAAAGTTTTTTATGAGACTAGTGAATCTGGGGACCTTTACAGACATCCCAAGGATGATCAAGGCAGCCACTGAGGACCAAGAGCCATCCCTTGAGACTTTGCTCAGAGATACTTGTCTCACAGTTTGGTGTAGGAAGAGGAAGGAAGCACGAGGTGGCAGCAATATTTAGCAGATATCCCTGTTTGAAAGGCAGCCCGGGGAGCTGTGTTTACACTCATTTTGTTCAGGAGTTCCTTGGCTGTAGTGAGCTGGGCACTTCTGCCCCTTCCATCTCTCTCAGCCTCTCCTTGCCCTAATGGCCTCATCTTCATATTTTGGGATATGGGAAGGCAGCTGGTTCCAGTGAAGGAATATAACTATTGGCTATCAAGAAAGTAAATTCTCAAGCCAAAAAGTCCTTAGCAAACATGTATGCATGTCTGGGGGATGGAGGAGTGCAGTCTGCCAAGTTAAAAACTGTATGGCAGCAAGATCACTGCTGACTGTGAAATATGCCCCTACGTTGCCACTGAGCCGCACCCTGAAACCCTGTACCTAAAAATAGCGAAGCTTCCTCACTCCAGTGCAATCCAATCCATGTCTGAATAATCTCAGCATTGCTCCCAGCCGCAGATGGTTTGAACTGTGCCAAAACACATGCTCAATCCTCCTTTTAAGGGACTAGGAGACAGAAGGATTGCAGCACTTGCACCTCTAGGGATATAAACCAAGCAATGCCAGGCCCCTGCAATAAGGCCTTGCAGTAACTTGAGGTGGCAGCAAGAAGGATTTCTGGCTTATGAGTTTATCTCCTTACTTTATCACTGGGAGTGGGCTTTAACCGAGTCTTCAGGAAACGATAGCCAACTACAGGCAGCACACAGAGGATGATGCTGAGGAAGATTGCTAGCCACACATTTGGTTGGCTGAGGGTGTTTCGAGTCGTACCTGAAAAATAAGAGCATCATTAAAACCAGGACAGCAGCACCTCTCACCCTTATTCACCTTGAATCTCCCATTCTCTGAGCTCCCAAAGCACTTAGCAAACACATCAAAATATAAAGTAGACTCTTTTATCCAACAGTGAAATCAGCTTGCTACAGAGAGGACAGTAACATCATCATAGCTGTCATAGATGAGCCAAGAAGAAAACAACACTCAGGGTAAACTGCACTACTCAGGGAGACAAAGATGGAAGAGTGAATACTTCATCCCATTACAAAGAGTTAAATCACTGCAACAGATTGATAGATAAATATTTGAGAGACCTACTTCAGCCACAATCCAGCCTGCTAGCCTTTTGCCAGGACTTCAGTTAAAAAGAAAGAATATTTCTTCCTTATTTGCCAGGACTATTTCCTGAAGCATATGAAGTACTGTCCAATAGGTGGTATGATCACAGTCCTTAATGAAAGCAAAATGCAGAGTAGTCTAAAGGGTATGTTGGCAAAGCAGCTGCCATGTGGTAACATGACACTGACACATTCTTTGAAATGAAAGTTTTCACTTTTGGCTCCTCCAAAAACTGAAGGAATGCAGGATAGAACAAACTGCCAGCAAAAGCCTCATTACAACATTTAATGATGCTGTTGTTGTCAGTAAAATTGCTGAATGTTTTCTTTTCAGCAAGACAAATTCTGCTGTATTACAACTATGCTGAAATTAAAGCAATCAGGTTAACTGAGGGCAGACTTGAAGAAATTTCCTTAGAAACGGTCTCATAGTGAGACCTTACTAAGTGGTACTCAACATTATGGATGCTTTGGCCTAGGCAGTATCAACAGAGCAGCACATATAGATGTCCCTGGTAAGTGAGTTACAAGCTGTCTTTGAAAACTGAACAGACACTCTGCCTTCTCTCACTCAGGACTTTTGATACTAAAAGTCATCTCTACGGTGGTTCTGGCCACCTACAAGGAAAATATTTTGCAACTGACCTGAATCTCAGATATTTCTAAAATGGCCAAGCACCTTGGTACTGCAGGTAGACAGAACAAATGAATTAATAAATCCAAAAAGAAAAGCATTGATTACTCATCAACTTGATATTTGAAACAATAAACACTGAGATTTTAGAGGTGGCATTTCAAAAGAAAGTTTTATAAGTACTGGATATAGACAGGTATTTAAAATGTTTAAATTATTTCATTAAATTTTTTGTCTTCCTCCTGCTCACAATCTCAGGAGTCTCAGGAGAGAGATTCATTTTTTTTTATTATTCACTTTTTGCATTTTTTCAGAAAGATTTTATGTAGAGTAAGGTTGCTGGATTTCTATGCCTTCCCACACCAACACATGAATTTATTTAGAAGAGAACACACATACTTCTGCAAACAAAACGCTGCTAAATATTTGTAAGGATTGGACATCTGGAAATAGAATAGCAAAGAGCTAACAGAAAGTTTTCAATCTACTTCTGTGGACTTATTTAAAGGATCGTTCCTGTGGCTGTTTGAATGTGCATGCTTTTGCAAGGAAGTGGACATGGGACACATCCACACGGATGGATGGGATTCAAAATAAGCATTCCCAGCAACCCGCAGAAATACCGTGGCATTTCTTGTACACATGGCAGCTATTGCCTTTTTGAGAGCTCTTCCTATGAACACACTAGAAATATTTGACAGAATTAATTGCAGCAGTTTGTCCATTTTGAATGCCATTGAGATTTGTCACAGAGCTTACCAACAAAGGGGAACGAGGCTGTCAAGATCAGGTACATGCCGTCACTATACATGGTGAAGGTGATGGCAAAGTAAACAGAAAGGCTGCCCCAGATGAAGAACTGGTTCACAACTGTCCAGTAAGCAGTGTCCAAGCCAATCTGAAAGAATGGAGCAATACAGCTGCTGTCAGTGCCTCAATTATTTAGCATATCTATGCTGAATGCAGCTAGAGATCTTGTCCACCACTCTGTAACTCATCTCATCCTTCGAGATGGGTATCTGTTATGCCATCTGTACTTCCTTGTTCCAAACTATATACATATTCTCTCTATAATAACCAAGAGAGAAGCTCCTGGCCTCTCCCAGGAACCCATATTAGAAAAACTATGTACTGTAAGATGCACAGACACAATTCAAGGCTCAAGAAATACCCAAGCCACAGATCATATGATGCTGGAAGAACACTGAAGCCAAGCATTACTACATTTAGCCATTGCTTATGTCCTTACCTCATGCTGCAATCTAGCTATTGAAAAATAGAAGGAGCCTACAACATCTCAAACAGCAGAGGCCATGATCTAGAGAGGTGAGATAGATTAGCTTTTTTTTTTTTTTTTGAGAAATTTCTCTCAACCTGCCAATATCAGCTGAGTTTTTCACTGTCTTAATCTCAGCCACTTCCAGCAAGTGCATCTGTAGCATCACACACTGAACCAGGTCAGAGAGGCAGCACCACGATAGAGACCTTACAAATGACTCCTGATAGTAGACAATCCTATGCTTTACCCCATCCTGAAAAACAGATATGAGTCCTTCTCTTCTCTCAGATGTAACTGTTCTCTTTACTATGACTGTGAACTACACAAAGCAGAGGTTCTGTCTTCCTGTGGCCCTAATCCTTCATGACACTCAAATTTGTTGTACTGTTGAACTGAGGAGAATAATCTGGTGTCAAGAGACATTCTTAGAAAGACTGAAAGATGCAGCAGCAAACAAAACGCTATCAGGATCTCAAGTGGCTCCTCTACATGCTGCCTTCATAAAACAATAACTAATTCCTAAAAGCAGTTCCAGGGATGCTTTACCTGTACAGACACCACAATCAGTAGGCAGGTCTGGGCCATGAGTGCAAAGGATTGATAGTCAGCAATAGCTTTCCCATCGCTTCTCATTGTATTGTACATTGCCCCATAAGGGATGAAGAAGAGGATGAGGGAACTGTAGATCCCATGCAACATGCAGCTGACAAACACTATTTTGTTAAAGTAGAGGTTTTGCTGTCCAGGCACATAGAGCTGAGGAAATAGCATACTCCAGCGATCATCCACATCCTGAAAGCAGAGAGGAGATCATTAGAGCCTTTTGCTGGCACTACACAACTGACCTCACAAGGCCACTTAATGCTGTCACACCCCTGAGAATGCATATTTCCCCAAGAAAAGGCTTTGCACACAATTTACTTATCTGTGCTCACTAGCATACCACATCCCAAGGTCACCCAGACCTATTTTACATATTGAATTTCACCTTTCTCCTGATGTAAAAAAAAAAAAAATGATAAGTGCTGCCAAAAAAATGAAGGCACATTTCTTCTTAAGCAGGCTGCGTGTTCTGCTCTCCTGAAATGTTCTTAGAAGCTAATGGATAGGAAATACCTCCACTGGGTTCACACATGGGCAAGGCCCTCTAACTTAGATTCCTTGAAAGAGCTGAACACTATGAACCACTGTTTAAGTGGCAAGTGTCTCCTCATTTGTAAAAGGCACATAGGAGCAGTTTTATTGCTTCTATGTATTGTTGAACAATAACAACATCTGAGGTAAAAATGCATATGTGAAATTACTGCAGGAAGGGCTCCATTAAAAAACACTGAATAATGAAAGCTTGGCTTAGGAGATCTTCAGAGGTCTAGTTCATTCACTGTTATGTATGGTCATTAAAAAGTACTAGTCAGGCTTTAGGGAACAGAGCTATTAGGACATGGCTATATCAGGAGAGTGCTGCAATAGCAGATTTTATTGCAGTCAACAGGCTAACTCAAAATTCCCACCGTACACTGAAACCTGCTGTCCAGTTCAAGGCACTACTATGCATCCTTTTCTTGTGATCCTGGTGGCCACTGGCAAGAAATTTTGTAGCAAATTTTGTATTTGTATTTGTATTTGTAATTTGTAGCAATTTTGTATTATTGTAGCAAGGGCTACAATAATAGTTAGCCAAAGGGTCAGCTGCTTTTGCTTTATGGAACTGGTTCAAAGCACCCTTATAAAAAAAATCCAGATAGTGATAGAAACAATACCTGATCAAAGAGGCTCATTCCTAGCACCGGGAGGGAGGTATATACCAAATTGTAAAGCGTAATGAACCACTCATCATATACAGTCTAAAGAGAAAAGCAGAGCATGGAGTTAGCAAAAGGCTGCCTTTTCCATCCCTCCTAAACATATACACAACATACATAAAATGCTGGAACATTTCGTTCAAAACAGTTCTGAGACCAAAAGTATAATGTCAAGCTCAACCATGCACAGCTGTTCATTACCAGAAGCTGAGGGAATATGCAGGGGGGAAGGATCGCTTTATACTAGTTCTGCTTTCTAAGCATCCACTACTGGATGTGTACCTCTCAGTGAGGCACAGGGAATGGTTTATTTACACTTTTAAAATGTTTCCAGATACTTTGCTTGAAAACGCTAAACATGATCATGAGAAAACAGAAGCTGAATTACCTGCGCTGAGAAGCCGGAGAAGAAACCATACCAGAAATGCACTAATGTGAAGGCAAAATTCTTATAGAAGAAGCATTTGAGGAACTTGCACATGCGGATGTAGGACCACCGGCCATGGACTAAGAGCAGGCGCTGGAGGTAACGGAACTGTGCAAAGGAGAAGTCACTGGACAAGACCGCCTGCATCCCCTCCTGGCCACTCATGCCAACCCCAATGTGGGCAGCTGCAACAAGAGCATTGGCTATGTCATTACATTCAGAGCTTTGATAACTCCAGTTTTTAATGTCCTCCACACTGGGACACTATGTTAATTCCTTCCTATCCTGAAGAGAAAAAAAGTCAAACGTAAAGTTATTTATGGAAAAAAAAAAGATTTGGAAAAACTATTTTTTTTCCATTAGCATCAGCACAATTTTTGCTATGGTGATATATTTACAATAACTGGGTTTATGTTATTTGAATGGAATTATACCCTCAGTGACAATATATGTTTTCATTCTTAATGTTTATCAATGGCACAGAGCATCACTGTTGTTATGAAGAAATGTCTTTAATTTCTATTGAGATGTGACTTGTTATATGCATGCATGTTCTTTTAGCTGCCCTAAAACGTTGCTCCAAACCAACAAACTCATTACAGATTTCTAAAGCGCAGACTGTAATCATTTTATATTTTCTGGGCCTTATCAGTTGAATGAAATAATTAAACAGAGCAGTCACATCTCTTTTAATAGTAACTTGGGTTTATTAAACATGGACATAAGTTTAATGTGACAGCTAATTATACAGCTTTAACTAATGAGAACAATCTTGATAGCTGGAGGTTGCTTAGATCGAGAGGTTTCCATGGAACAGTGAGCTGATTGATTGATAAAAATCCCAAAGTCCCAACCCTCTTGTAGTGGCAAGGTTCATTTCTAATTATTGTGTATATTTTAACTTGCTTTTCTTATCCTTTCTTGACTATCTGCCTGACTTATCTCCCTTGAAGCTTCCTACTTAGCCTTTGCTTTCTTAATTAAAAGGCTCCAGTTGATCAATTTTTACAAATTAACACAAGGAAGATTAGTAATAGGCCCTTCTGAATAATCTTAATTTAATTATACCTAGTTAAGGGATTTTTTTCATAAGTTCATTGAGGTAATGTAGCACTAAATGATACTGAAGGACAAATAAGGTAGAGGCCTGTTTGCTGTAACAATGGAAATGTTAAAAAAAAATCATAAAAAATCATATAACGCTATACATAATATTTACAAGCATGAAGATTTTCCTTTTGCATTGCTGATAGGCCATCTCTCTGGAATAAATTTGTTTATTCTCTGCATTTCCACTGTGATGGTAGTCACACAAATATAGGTAGACATGTCACAGCTCCTACAGGCTTTTTTTCTACACAGGAGGCAAGAAGTGAGAGACACCTGACCCCAGGGAGCAGTAGAGTGAGAGAACCAGTGGATATAAATCTGAGAAGAGGAAGGTCAATCTGACACCACCAGGGTACTGACAAATTTGAATCCTTGTGTATTGGCACAGGACATAAGGGCTGAGGAGTTTCCCTGCAGGCAGTTTAGCTTCCTATTCTGTTAAGTCTAGTAAAGTGCCCATGCTGGCTCAATATTGCCAGGTTTTAGCATAATCTCCCAGTAACAAAGCCGTAAACAAAACATTGCTTGAAAGATCAGTGGATAGAAATGAAGAAATAGTAAATGCAGTTGTAGTTTCCTGAGTCTCTGGTGGCAGGAGCATAGCCACTAGAGCACCAGACTTGTGTACCCTTGACGGCAGATACAAGTGGTCCAAAGTGAAACTGCTCTGTAGAAACCTCCAGAAATTTGGACCCAGTCACCGTGATTCCACCAAGAAGAATATCCAGAAGCCACTCAAATAAGCATTTCTGCTGCCAAACCCTATAGGCAGGAGCAGCAAAATGCTGCTCCTGCCCACTTCACATTGCAGGTAATGGCAGCACAACAGCCCATCCGTTTGCTAGAGCATGCTGGCCATCAGCCAGGACACAGTGCTGTTACTCACTTTTGATCATGCTGACATCATTGGCTCCATCTCCGATTGCCAGGGTCACAGCCTTCTTATACTTCTTCACCAGCTCCACTACCTGTGCCTTCTGCAGTGGAGTTACCCGGCAGCAGATCACCACTTTGCACATGCAGGCTGTTCTCACCAACTCCAGCTCCAGATTCCCTTCCAGTGCATAGGCCTGAGGGGCAAAGATGAGGGCAGCTCAGACTAGCAGCAACTCACAGCCTTACAAAGTAGAAACAATGGGAAGAAAATAAGAACTAAAACAGTTCTTTTATTCAGCATAAGGAAGGTATGGGATGCCTGGAAGGTTGCAAGAGCTGAGCTGGTATTTTCAGTGCTACAGCAAGTGTTTCTCCCACCAAAAATGCCTATCTCGTCTCTTCACTAAAAGCAACCTCAACTGAACTCGGCCTTTTGGTCAAAGGGCATATCCATGCTGCACAATAAAATGCCAAGCAGAATACACCAGTTTGGGCCTTGGAAGCATCAAAACCATATTAACATGACACTTATTCTGGCTAATGTATCCTGACAGTGCAGCACAACTGTCAAACAACAGGAGCAGTGCATTAACACAGCTGTGTCTGGACCTGAGCTAGCTTGCGTATCTCCATGCAAGTGAACTCCTGCTCGTCCTTCCCAGTTTATATTTCAAACTCTGACAGATCTGTGCTATAACTAGAATAGATTTCAACTTGGGAGTATTAATTTTTTAAAAAATGACAAAAGCTATGCTCAGGTAGGCTTGAGAAAGCAAAACACAAAACCAGACAGAACACGACTTTGTTCTGAGTGCTGACCTTTTCATTCAGTCAGTCTGTTATTTCTATTCTGGAAGTGTGTCATTATTTGGGCATCTGGTTTCCCCCTCAGCTCTGCATGGGAAGGAGGGAGCAGTGTTAGCTTTTCATATTTCTTACTGAGTGTGCTTCCTGGGTCTGTGCTTGGGTGTCTACTCAGTAGACATTCATGGAAGGAACCTAGTGACTCTCTCCTCCTCTAAGCCATTACAGAAGCAGGGCTGCCCTTTCTGTGAGGAGACGCAGGCAATTCAGAGGCCACATGCCCTTTCTTCTTAAAACAGTGAGCTGTGAGTCACTAAAGCCCCCACTTCCCTGACATCAGTGACAGGCAGGCCTGCTCAACAAGAGAGAACTTTTCTTGATTTAATTTTAACATACTGGCCAGTCACTGCAGCTAGAGATGTTTTTTTTTTTTTCCCCACAGCATCCTGACTGCAGAGCACTGTTCACATATAGTTACCATATGTTAACATATAGTTAATGGCACTGCACACTGTGTGATGATGCCATTACATTGTGTGATGATGCCATTACAGACATTGCTGGGCCTCTGTTCTTTTGCTTTGTTTAAGCAAGACCACAAGTGTACATAACCCCAGTGCTGCCATCAGCAGCCACCACAGCTTTACCAATGATGCTCATATACACATTTCTCTCATCCTTTATGTGTGCACTTGATTACAAGAAAGTAGAGAGCAGTGCATTTGTTCTTACTGAATTGCATTCTCTATTTTTCCAAGTTTCATTCCATTGTCAAAATTACTTTCAAATCTAATCTTGAACTCCTCCAAATCTGCAGTTCCTCTGGGGCTGGTGTTATCTGCACATTTATGAAGCTTGCTCTCTTTTTAAACAGTTAATTAAAACACTCAATATTAAATGGATGTGGGATAGCCCCCTGCAGATGCCACTGAACTATTTGCTTTTAGAACAATGAGCCATCAAGAGCCATAATTTCCAAGGAGTCTCCTGCATCTGCCAGACAGCAACTTCATCTAGTTCACATTAATTCAGTTTGCTTAGAAAAACATTGTGGAAGATAGCATCAAATAATTTATTAGTCAAGCTATATGATATCCATCCTATGTATAGGAGGATATGTAAAGGAGAGGGCGTCCCTCGATCGGGAAATTAGGATAAAAGGGGGGCTGCGTCCCCCAGCAATTTGAGAGACCCCACAGGGATATGCCCGGTGGACTCTCCCTTTATTCGAATAAAGTTTTAGGACTCCTCTGTCTCCTTTTTGGACATTCAGTTCTTGACAGTGAGATTTTCTGCACAATTGGAGGCTCGTCCGGGATCCTTCCACCTTCCGGGAACGGCAGACGGCAATTGGAGTCAACGGCGCGCCTCACCATAGCTTTTGGTGATCGACTCCCTTCGACGGCAGCCTGCACCGGACGACTGATTGGGTTCCCGAGACTGTCCGGAGACAGACGAGAAGCGGATCAGGGGGATCCGCAGGTAGGACCGGGAGGGGGTCCTCAAGGGGTCTGACGGAAGGGACTAGGTCTGACAGAAAGGACCTCCGGGTAGCGCTAAAGTCCGACGGAAAGGACTAGGTCCGATGGAAAGGACCATTGAAATCTCACTGGTGAGTACTATGGGACAGTGGGGAACAAAAGGGGTGACGACCCCGATATGGACATCCAGGGAGAGCAGCAAAGGGAAGCCAAAAGAGGATACTGGGAAAAGGAATGACGACCTCAACTTATCCCCATATAGTCCCTTGGGGAGACTTTTGGGGGTTTGGGATAACGTGTGCATTCCCCCAGAAATAACCAAGGAACTAATGATAAAATATTGTTGTTTTGTTTGGCCAGAATATAAGTTACCAGGGGGATTTAGGTGGCCCCCTGTAGGGTCGGACGATGATCCTAGTCTTTGTCAGGTTTTGTGCCAGTATCGCAGTGATACTGAGAAGGGTCTCATCGAGAAAGAATGTGTGTCAATATGGCTAAGGGCAACATCTAGAGGAATCTATGTAACAAAAGAGAGAGGCAATCTGCTGAGGGGTTGGAGTTGATGGCTGGATTGGGAATGTCAATTGATATTGTTGGGGATGATAAAGAAGTTAGCACTACTGTAACTTTGTGCAAAGTGTCTGATAAAAGCTAGGCTGAAGTGAACTCAGAAGTGTGGGCAGTTCCAGGAAAAATGATAAAACAGCAATTGACATGGACAGTCCTCCTGCAAGGATACACCAAGGCACCGGTCCTATTTGGACAAGCCTTGAAGAAAATACTGAAGGAATTTATCCCACCTCCAGGAGCCAGGTTATTGCAGTATGACTTGCCCCTATCAGGTGAACAAGAGAGGGTGGTGAAGGAAACTGCTGTGAAGTTACTCAATTTCTTGGCCCAAAAAGGGTTTAGGGTGTCGGGAAAATATATATATATATATGTATATTATATATATATTTGGGGCATATTTTGGCTGGAGGTTTAACCCAAAACAGCCCCAATGTTGTGGTATGGACATGAGAAGGAGAACAGAGCTTTAGAAAATTAGAAGATAAATTGACCAAGGATCTGGCCTTAGCTCTTCTGGACACAGAGAAAGAATTTGAATTATATGTGGATGTCAAACAGAGCCATGGCAAGGGAATTTTAGTGCAAAAGCATGGAGACATGCGAATACCAATAGCTTATTTTTCTAAAAGGTTAGACCCAGTGGCTAAGGGGTGGCCTTATTGTCTGCAAAATTGCGCAGGTACGGTCCTAATGGTAACTGAGGTCTGAAAACTGACCACAGGGGGATCCCATGTTGTCAAGGTCCCATACCTGGTCAGGGCCTTGCCTACCTGAAGGGGCTTCTGAATGGATGACGAGATTTAAAATTAAGAAGCGGGGGAGGGTTTAACCCAGCTTCTTGCCTGACTGGCCCCAAGGGAGAAGCACAGAGGGTGGCGGATCTCCAGACTCGACCTAGGGAAGATTTGAGAGATATTCCTTGGCCAGATGGGGACAATGTGTTTATTGATGGATCTTCAAGAGTAATAGAAGGGAAACGGGCTACAGGATATGTTATCATTATGGGGAGGGAGCTGCTAGAAAGAGGAAAGCTGCCGTCTACCTGGTCAGCCCAAACCGCAGAAGTGTATTCTCTAATAAGAGCCTGTGAATTACATCAAGGCAAGCTATTGAATATCTTTACAGATTTTTAAATATTCATATGGGGTGGCACATATGTTTGGAAAACTGTGGGAAGAAAGAGGTTTATTAACTTGCTGAGGAAAGGCATTGGTGCATAAGGAGCTCAAAAAGCAGCACTCCTACCAAAAGTATCTAAGATCCTCCCTCTCCCACCGGTAGTCCAGCCATTACCAGAAAAGATGTCTTTTCCACCAGAAGAATTAAGTATCTTCTGTTAATAGTATGTCAGTTGACAGGATGGCCCGAGGCATTTCCAACTGCCTCAGCAACAACTGGATCTGTAATTAAGGTGTTCTTAGAACGAATAATTCCAAGATATGGGTTGGTAGATGCCATAGCTTCAGAGGCACTCATTTTACAGGAAAGGTCCTTCAAGGTGTCATGACTGCCCTAGGGATTCGATGGGACTTGCATACCCCTTGGCATCTTCAGAGTTCTGGTAGAGTGGAAAGGATGAACGGGAACATTAAAAAGCATCTTTTGAAATTGGTGTTAGAAACTAAGATGCCGTGGACACGACTTCTCCCATTAGCTTTAGCAAGAATAAGAGCAAAACCAAGGGGAGACATTCAGCTGTCCCCCTTTGAAATAATGTTTGGGATTCCCTATCCTGCTAACACCCAACCTGGCAAGGGGGTGGAGATAAGTGATATATATTTAAAGCAATATGTGGCCAGAATACATTCTCTTGTGAAGTCTCTCCGACAGGAAGCCCAGCTCGCACAGACCCTCCTCTTGGATTTTGCAGTCCATGATATCCAACCAAGGGATTGGGTCTTGGTACATCAATCAAGACAGCTGAGCATGGATGGATTCATCATACCAGAGTTAAGATTTCCAAGACTCCCGAAATCTGGACTTCTCAGTTGAAGGAAGAGGATGGAAAGCCCCAGCTAACTCTCCGTAGATCTGTACCGCTGGCTGGGAGTGGGTCTGGAAAATAAACTCTGGGTTGCTGGGTCTGTGGGAGTCCAGGAGGATATGAAGACTACTCATGGGTACTAGACATACTGAACGCAGGTTGTTAGTTAATAACCTAGTTTGTAAAAACAAATATTGTCCAAAGGAGGAAAAAAAAAAAAAGAAAAAAAAGAGGAGGGATTGAGTGGAATGCTCAAGTTTCTGTATTCATCAATAAGGGGGTTTCTCCCCAGTTTGGCTGAAGAGCAGGACAAAGGGAGGGGAGACTGAGTGGAGCCATGAGCGAGTGGGACAAAAAGAGCCATCTGCCAAGAGATGGGGGCCTTTACAAAGGAGGGAAATAGGGCAATTCCCCCACATTCTTCAGCAAGGGGACAAAAGAGTTGGTGAGCTCAGGTGAGAACAGATGGCGGGAGGCCGGAGTTCGGTGTAGGCGGGCCGGGAAGGCTGTAACTTCTGAGTACCTTGGCCAATGGGGAAAAGGAGAGGGCGTCCCTCGATCGGGAAATTAGGATAAAAGGGGGGCTGCGTCCCCCAGCAATTTGAGAGACCCCACAGGGATATGCCCGGGGGACTCTCCCTTTATTCGAATAAAGTTTTAGGACTCCTCTGTCTCCTTTTTGGACATTCAGTTCTTGACAGCAAGATTTTCCACACAACAGAATCACAGAATGGTTGAGTTTGGAAGGGACCTCTAGAGATCATCTAGTCCAACCCCCCTGCTCCAGCAAGGACACCCAGAGCATGTGGCACAGGGTGGCATCTAGGCAGGTTTGGAAGATCTCCAGATCACTCTTTACCCTCACCCTACTCCCGCTCAGTAGATATTCAGGGGAATACATGGCAAGATCACTTACAGTTTGACTTTGTGTGCCTTCTACATATCAAAATACTGCTTAAGACAAATGTTATGAATACTTAAAACAATTCAAACATAATTAAAACAAGAAAAATCAAACAGCAGTACTTTGGAGTGGGCCTACCCACTTTGTTTCCTTTCTGAGATAAACTGATGGAATTCCATAAACTGATGGAATAAGAGAGTTGAATCGAGAAAAATACACTGAAAAGCAGTGGGAGGAGAAGAAGAGAGAATAAAGAGGGAGGTGAAGGCACCAGGGTGGGGTCCTGCTTGCAGGGAAAACCATGTTTACACAGACCCTGCGGACAGACATCTGGATGGTAGTGACAGAAATAGCCTTGCTACGAAGTAGGGACAGTGACAGCTCTCAAATACTGCAGGAGATGTCCTAAACAAAGACCATGTTTGCCTTCCAATTGCACAACTCACAATAATTCTACCTCTTTTCAAAAATATTTCACAAAAATATTGAAAAAGTTTTGGGCAAACGTAGAGCAAATTAAGGGCATTTCTTTGTAACCTCTAAGACTTTCAATAACCTATGAGGTTCTGATAATTTTATCACTCCTAACCTGCCTTTATAACCTCCCTTTACCCTCAGACCTACTCCCCTTCTTTACCCTCAGCTCTACTCCCTCTGTTTACCCTCATCTCTACTCCTCCTGTTTACCCTCAGCTCTACTCCCCCTGTTTACCCTCAGTCATACTCCCCCTTTTTACCCTTGGTTCTACTCCCTCTTTTTACCCTCCGTCCTACTCCCCCTGTTTACCCTCAGCCCTACTCCCCTTCTTTACCCTCAGTTGTACTCTCCTTTTTTACCCTTGTTCCTACTCCCCCTGTTTACCCTCAGTCCTACTCCCTCTCTTTACCCTTGGTCCTACTCTCCTTCTTTATTATATTAAGTTCTTATTATATTATATTAAGTTCTTATGAGAACTCAGTCCTAACAGGACTTCCTTACCAGGCTATGGCCATTGATAACAAGACCATAAACCCCATTTGCTTGTTCATTGGGTAGAAGTTTTGCTTTGTTGGAAGATTTTTCAAACTGAATGTTAATTTCATCCGTGTCCAGAAAGGACTCTGGCTTCATCTTTTCCCTTGTATTCCTAAAAAAGAACACCCAGAATAATAATTGTTTGTAAATATATATATTTTATTCAATCAACCTTATGAAAATAAAAATGTTATGCTTCCTTTTGTTAGTTTAGTATAGTCTTCCCTGTATCACCACTACAACATGCTGGATTAGCTGGTGTTGTTCATGCAGTTCACCCAAATGTTTCTGAAACTCTAATAAGTGTGTGCTAAATGTGGACTGACTTAAAGTCTAACAAAATCACCTAAGTGAAGGACTTTATCCCAAAAGCCATTCCAACTTTCTGTACATGCTATCTATCTGGCAACTACTTTCTTCAAAAGAAAAGGGCCTGACTTCCCCATTTTCCCCTGAACCTAAGGACTGGTGTCTCCTGAGCAGACCTCAGGAGCAAGGAAAGTTTCTAGATAGTGCTGGAGGAGGAACATTGTCAAGGAAAGAACCACAATATGGATGAACTGCAACAGCAGTGGAGAACCTTCATAGCTCAGGCATAGAGTCAAAGACTTTGTGATTCCAGTTCACCTTCCAATGTCACTGCATCTGAGTCTACTTGCTTAATCATCTATGTAGATTTACCCTCTTGGATTAAGAATTTTCAGAGCTTCTCCATGCAGGAGATTTCTACACCATGTTCAGCTGGCTGCTGGATTATTCAGACAGTCAGCTAACCCTTAGCCAAGGTCCCTGCAGTGAGCTGCACCAGGTAAAGCACACAGGAAAGATTCAATACTACAAAGCTGCTTCATTCCAATGTCAGGGCACAGCAACGAAGCTGGACATTTCAGTCACTTACCTGAGTTCATTGAGTACATCATCAGATGTGCTGCCTTCAATAATGAAAACATCTGCCATGTCATCATTCAGCAAGTTACAGGAGTAACCAATATTCACCGCAGTTTCTGGGAAAGATAAATCGGGAAGATTAGCTGTCTTAGCAGCCCTGAATTCACCCCACAATCTCTGTGACCTTTTTAGATACATGAGAAAAACTCTCCTTCTCATCCAAGACAGCCTTGAACCTTTCAGAGCCAAGAGTTTAAGTGGGCCAGAAGAGTCACCTTGATGAACACAGTGGCAAATCTCCACTAATGGCTTTGAGAGGCCACAGGGGAAAAAAAAAAAAAAAAAAAAAAAGAATTCTACCAAAGCAATAAAACTTACAACATCCGTCAAGGCAACGCTATTGGATCATCCAAAAGATTTCAAGTTGATTCATTTTTTTTCAGGTTATTTCACTTTTAAAAAATCTTTTCTTTTTTCTTTGTTGAAATTTAGGTCAGTCTCTCTCCCTCCTTAAACCTCCTCCCCTCCAAAAAAAACAAACAAACAAACAAACAAAAAAAAAAACCCAAAAAATAAAGTTCTGAAGAAGACTATAAAGAATTTTTGTTTAGAAAATCCTGAAAATCAGTGTTTTGGCATTTCATAAGAAAAACTATTTCATTCCCAAAATGGAACACTTGATCTTTCTCAAAAATTCTCTGCTTATTTCTTGGATGAAATGATCTGAAAACAGTTTTGTACTCTTTGCAATATCATTGTTTCAGTAAAGTTACCATTTATCCCTCAAATTATCTGGATTCTATTCAGAATTCCTTCCGACTTAATGCTTTCTTCAAAAGCCTGTGTTCATCCATTTTCATTCTGGATCATTAATCCCAGGACCAGATTTAAACGAGTCCTAGCATTAACTCTAACACCAACACTAGCATTAGCCCATATCCCAGTTCCTCAGAAGCGAGACTAGATTTTTCCAGTCTTTTTCACCAGGCCAGGTTACTCTACTAAAGCGATACCTCTTCTTTCTTGTAATGGAGAGGAATATGAGGAATATTGCTTCCTGGCTTTTTTTTTTTTTTTTAACTTTGTGTATTACAGGGACCATGAGATCTTCTCTGTCACCTCTCCAAATGCAAGGAATGCTATATTCATACAATCTCCAGCCTTAGGAAAAGAATTAAGAAAAGCTACTAGCTAAAGTTATTTGGCCCAATTCCAATTAACTGGAGTTTTACCTAGGTAATAATGAGGTAAAGCCCTGTAAGATTATCCTCTGCGCCATTTTTAAAAGGAGAAAGAATCAGAACATGGGTCTTATCAGAAGCATCCCACCAATGGAGGAGCTTGTCTCCAGTGAGAACCCATATCTTAATGCTGGCTTTGGCAAGAGTCTCAATCGTCTGTGGGACTCCGTCTTGTAACTTGTCCTCAATCGCTGTGGCACCTAGAAGCTTAGCAGGAAATAGGGAACCTGTAATTCTTCCCATCACTAACAAATGAGGAACACCAGACCACCAAGTAATTACTCAAGAAAGACACAAGCTTTCATTATGATACAGTTATTGATTTTCTGCATTTGGAGACATTTGCTGGCTTTAAGCTATTCTGAAAAGGACATGAAGCTTTGGCTGCTAGCTCAAGTTTAGGCAGCATCTGCCACCACCTACCTCCTGCCGTTGGGGGACTAAATTCAGCATTTGGCTTTCATCCTGAGGTCTTTTTTGGGCTTCCTGGGATGTTCATAATTCTTCTGATAAAAAGTGTTATTAATGCACACTACAACTCTGAGGGAACTTCTCTAAATTCAAACTCAAAGCCCTTCTGGGCTTTCAATCTGGGATCTCAAAGCTTCATAATCCACTTTTTTTACATCAGTGGTCCATGGGTCAGCTTCCAAAAGCTTAAATGCTTGTAGCACACAAACCACCTCCTGGGAGCGCCTGCTCATCCCTGGCAGCCCTATGAGTCTAGGCTGGAAGCCCAAAGATGGACACACATCAAATATGCCCAGGAACACAGAATGAGCGTTTGCATGCCCCACAGATATTGTCTTTCTGGAGCTGCAGAAAAACGCAACAGTACTGTTGTATCTGTGAGTGGGCACTGAGAACAGGGACAGGGATGTTATGCCAGTTATGCCAGGCCTTTGCCTGTCTGCAAATGGCTTGGTATAAGAACAATTGGAGAAACAAGCATGTTCCCTTCCATACCGTGGCTCTTCCTTAATTTTTTTTTGGAGAGTCAAGGTTAAATTGTATTTTTGTGTTATTCAAGTCTCAGAACATAATCATTTCATCCCTATTCCACCATGCTGCCTTTATCTCCTAACTTCTTCTAAAGATTCCTAGGATTAAACTCAGGGACTCCTATTCTTACTGTCAACTAGACTGTGATACTTGGCAGTTCTCTACACATACATCAAACCCTGCAACTTTCTTCCTGACACTGTTCTTTAAACCCATTCTCTGTTACAAGTCAGGCTTTCTACACCCACTCTCTGTCCCTTCCCACAGCACCTTCCGAAAGCAAAGCCATTCTTGTACAGGGTACAGAGAAGGTCTAGTGCAAACAGAAGCACTCTCCTGAACCACACTGCCAGCCAATGACCTCTTCTGTACTCAAACCATGAGCTTCATAGTCCTTTCTTGAAAAGCAGGTGGCTCCTTAACCCCCTAAATCTCCATGTCTTTCACACTTTGAACATAACCTATAAGGTATTTGTGTGTATTCTCTCAACTGGACAACTAGCACTTTCCATTGCTGTACTGAGACCTAGGAGGGCAGCAGGCACTGTCCCATGTATTATGCAATTCCCACCTGCCTCCAAAGGTTGGCCGCTTCTGGCTCATACTTCTGCACAGGCCCTGAACATACAGCTAATGGAAGGAGCAACAGCACAGCTCCCAGGGTTTCCAAGATTTCAGGAGAGCACTGCTGTGTGTGCAAAAGTTGAATTGCTTCCCCTCAGATCCCATACATCTTGTCCTTTTCATTCATTATTCATGGTTCTGAAACACAGGCAAATCCTGTGGCATTTAAAAAGCGGTAGTAATACTCATGGAGAAAATAATGACTTGAAGATTATAGATTAGTCCTATTTCAAACTGACACAAAACACTTCATGGACATCATCCCCCATCTTGTCTAGGGCTACAGAAACAAAGATGACACTCTTTGAAATGGAGGAGGACCTGGGGATTATTCACTGCCTGTCATTTCAAAGATAGAATAAATACATCAGCCATTTGCATGTACAAAGGATAGCTATGAAATATTTGCGTCTCTGTCATTTCCCTTACTCTCTGGTATGCTGCTTCATCACAGAAAGCTACTCTGATACCCTTGTGAGTTAAAATAAAACTGTTCCCATGCACTGATGTCTGACACCCCAGTCATAGAGGTGCCAGTGAAAACTCAGGACTGCCTTGTTCCAAAGCACTCCAGGCACATAATCTACCAGCCTGTTTGCAGAAAAATGTTTACTGAAGTCATACTGAGCTGTTTATTGATGAACCGCTATCCTTGCCACCTCCCCCAGAGCTTGGCCCAGATTCCATGAAATACCAACCATTAAATCTTTCTCAATCTCTTCATACAACTCTGACAATTTATCTTCCCTTCCTTCCAAGGCAGTGCTTGCTACATGGTGACGTCTGATCCAGTCCTCAAAGTATTTTTGGTCCAAGTTTTTATAGGCCACAACGAGTGTCCTCAAACCTTCACCAGCAAACTCCTGCGAGACAGTTGTGAGGCAAAAGAGGTCAAAGAAGAACAGTCTCCTCACTCAGGGTTGCAAAGAACTCTCTTTACAAACGCCCATTTTCTTTCAAACTTCTTATCTAAAGTCTACAAAGGAAAGGTGAAAAATCACACCACAAACTTAGGGGTATTTTTTAATAACTAGTTCCACATCACTTTATAATTGCCAGTCGCTGTTCTTACAGAGACCAAATTCAAAAGGGATTTCCTATGTTTTCACTCTAAAGCTTTACATTAACAAAGCAATTCTTTTCACTTGTTGATATTTCTCAACATCAGATTCAGAAAAAAAAAATGAGAATAAAACACACTGAGTACAGTCTTAAATTGAAATTGAGCAGTGCTCAACATTTTTACGGGTGCAAATGCTAGTCCAAGTGCTTGTTTAGTGTGAGCACCATGAGTCATGACAGCAAGTCCTTGTAAGTACCCTTTCCGAATATGCTTAACTGGAGATATGAATCTCAGTGCTTGGTGGGTAACAGCAAACTCTTATTCCCTCCTCCCTATAATAGGACATAAAATTTCTCTCTCCTTGTGGGCTCTGAAAGAATAGCCTTGAAGTTGCATAAGGAACCAGAGACATGGACAGCCCATCTCCCAGTGCTCAGCCTCTTCCTTCATCATCAAGTTTCCTGGCTCCCTCAAGGCAAAAGGGCAGAGATATCTGTGCCATTACAACCTCTCTATCCAGGCCTTCTGTTACCTTGTGCTTTGTATCAACAGAATCTGCCATCACAAGGGAGTAAAAATAGCACCCATTTGTGTAACTACCTCACAGTTTGCACCATCAACAATGTAAGGTTTGTTCCCCATGAAAAATAATAACCCAAACACGGTGTTTGGGTATTGCTTTTGACTTCTGCTTTTCATCTCAAAGCAAATTGCATCTGCAGAACAGAGGAAGACATGATAGAGGTTTGAATACATGCACAAAAGGGAATCATCAAATGCAGAGTTGTGGGTGTGCAGAGGGAAGCACTTACATTCAGGTGTTCTGTTGTCGCCTCTTTGAGAGAATCACAGGATGAATGAAGTAATTCATAAAGAATGGTGTCAGCTCCCTTGCAGTACAAAGTCAAGTCACCTTCTGGACTCCGCACTAAAAGCAACAGAAATAATAATTCTATAAACACCAGACTAAGATAATCAGCACTCATAGCACTTGCATGTAATCAAAGAAAGGTTTTAGAGACATCCTTACTCTGAATGTGTGTTGGCAAATTGCCACAAATCGAGATGAACTTTGCTTAGAATAAAAGCTAATGTAACTACCCTCAGTGCTAGTGGTAGCAGCACAGAAAACAGTTTCCAGACTGTACTCTGGTCTGAACAGATGCTCTATTAGACTATGTGGTTCCTAAAAACAGCACCTCAAGGACATGTTATGTTCAAAAGACAAAAACAGTCTGTTTTCAGAGAAGCAGTCCTGCCGCCAGTAAAGATACTGCCACTCTCCCTTAACAGTTATGTCATCCCAGGCCCTAAAGTATCTGAAGACATTTCAAGATTAATAAAGACTACAGTAGGTTTCTTGAATTGTTACTCCATCTCCCTTGGGTGGAATTGGATATCTCTACTTGGCTTTGCTTTCTCAATTCCCATTTCCTCAGCCTTTGCTGATAATTTTGAAGCTGACTGGAAGGAAACAGGTTCCTGCTTTGTTATGAAGGAGATGAGATGAGAAGAAAGCCTAGTGTCTTCAGGAAGCTGCTCCATCACTGTGGAATAGCTGTGAAGATGTCCTTCCACCTACTCAGGTTATCTAGCACTGTTGCTGTGTCACTAAACAGTTGGGGATGCCTATCTCAAAAACTCAGAAGTAAATGTTAATCAGAAAGGGATACAAAGGAGTTGTCATAGAATCATAGAATCATAGAATGCTTAGGGTTGGAAGGGACCTCTAGAGATCATCTAGTCCAACCCCCTTGCACAAGCAGGGTCACCTAAAGCACGTGGCACAGGACTGTGTCCAAGCGGGTTTTGAAGATCTCCAGAGAAGGAGACTCCACAACCTCTCTGGGTAGCCTGTTCCAGTGCCCTCACTGTTAAGAAATTTTTCCTTAAGGTCCTGTGGAACTTTTGGTGCTTCAGTTTGTGGCCATTACCTCTAGTTCTGTCGGTGGCCACCACTGAAAAGAGACCAGCACCATCCTCTGCACTCCCTCCCTTGAGGTACTTATAGACACTGATCAGGTCCCCTCTCAGCCTTCTCTTCTCCAGGCTGAACAGGCCCAGCTCCCTCAGCCTCTCCTCATAGGGCAGATGTTCCAGGCCCCTGATCATCCTCGTGGCCCTGCGCTGGACTCTCTCCGGCAGCTCCACATCCCTCTTATACTGTGGGGCCCAGAACTGGACACAATACTCCAGATGCGGCCTCACCAGGGCTGAGTAGAGGGGCAGGATCACCTCCCTTGACCTGCTGGAGACACTCTTCTTAACGCACCACAGGACCCCATTGGCCTTCTTGGCCACGAGGGCACACTGCTGCCTCATGGTCAACTTCTCATCCACCATGACACCCAGGTCTTTCTCCGCAGAGCTGCTCTCCAGAAGGTCAGTCCCCAGCCTGTACTGGTGTCTGGGATTATTCCTCCTCAGGTGCAGAACCTTGCACTTGGCCTTGTTGAAATGCATGAGGTTTTTCACCGCCCAGTTGTCCAGTCTGTCCAGGTCCCTCTGGATGGCAACGCAGCCCTCTGGGGTATCAGCTACTCCTCCCAGTTTCGTGTCATCAGCAAACTTACACAGTACTCCAGCCCTGGTGAGGCCGCATCTGGAGTACTGTGTCCAGTTCTGGGCTCCACAGTACAAGAGGGATGTGGAGCTGCTGGAGAGAGTCCAGCGCAGGGCTACAAGGATGATCAGGGGCCTGGAACATCTGCCCTATGAGGAGAGGCTGAGGGAGCTGGGCCTGTTCAGCCTGGAGAAGAGAAGGCTGAGAGGGGATCTAATCAGTGTATATAAATACCTCAAGGGAGGGAGTGCAGAGGACGGGGATGGTCTCTTTTCAGTGGTGGCCACTGATAGGACTAGAGGAAATGGCCGGAAACTGAAACATCAAAAATTCCATAGGAACTTAAGGAAAAATTTCTTAACAGTTAGGGTGACAGAGCACTGGAACAGGCTGCCCAGAGAGGTTGTGGAGTCTCCTTCTCTGGAGATCTTCAAAACCCGCTTGGATGCAGTCCTGCGCCACGTGCTTTAGGTGTCCCTGCGTATGCAGGGGGGTTGGACTAGATGATCTCTAGAGGTCCCTTCCAACCCTAAGCATTCTATGATTCTATGAAACTTGCTGAGGGAGCACTCTGTGCCTTCATCCAGGTCATTGATGAATAAATTGAACAGGACTGGACCGAGGACTGACCCCTGGGGGACACCGCTAGCTACAGGCCTCCAACTAGACTCTGCACCACTGATCACCACTCTCCGGGCCCTGCCATCCAGCCAGTTCCTAATCCACCTCACTGTCCACTCATCTATTGCACACTTCTGGCGCTTGCCCCAGAGGATGTTGTGAGGGACGGTGTCAAAAGCCTTGGTGAAGTCGAGATAGACGACATCCACCGCTCTCCCCTCATCTATCCAGCTGGTCATTCCATCATAGAAGGCTATCAGGTTAGTCAAGCAAGATTTCCCCTTGGCGAATCCATGCTGACTACTCTTGAGCACCTTCTTGTCCTCCATGTGCTTGGAGACAATGGCCAGTATGAGCCGTTCCATTACTTTTCCGGGGACGGAGGTGAGGCTCACTGGCCTGTAGTTGCCTGGGTCCTCCTTCTTGCCTTTTTTGAAGACTGGCGTGACATTGGCCTTCTTCCAGTCCTCCATTACCTCCCCTGTTCTCCAGGATCTTTCAAAGATGATGGAGAGCGGCTTAGCTATGACCTCTGCCAGCTCACGCAGCACTCTGGGGTGCATCCCATCAGGGCCCATGGATTTGTGGGTATCGAGGTTCCTTAGGTGCTCTCTGACCCAATCTTCCTCTACCCAGGGCAAGTCTTCCTCTCCACCGGCTTCTTCTCTTGTCCCTGGGGTCTGGGGCTCTAATGGGCTGCCCTTGGTAAACACCGAAGCAAAGAAGGCATTCAGCAACTCTGCTTTTTCTGTGTTATTTGTAACCAGGGTGCCCATCTCGTTCACCAGCGGACCCACGTTTTCCCTGATCTTCCTTTTGCTGTTAATGTATTTAAAGAAATTTTTTTTGTTATTTTTAACGTCCCTTGCCAGATTGCGTTCCAACCGCGCCTTAGCTTTCCTTGTCACATCTCTTCATTCCCTGACTGCGTTCCTATATTTCTCCCAGGGGACCTGTCCTTTTTTCCACATTCTGTATACCGCCATCTTCTGCTTGAGCATTGCCACAAGCTCCCTGCTCATCCACGCAGGTCTCCTGCCTCCACTGCCTGACTTCTTACACACAGGGATGCTCTGTTGCTGGGTGTGGAGGAAGTACTGCTTGAAAACTAAGAGAAAGGCATCAAAGCCTTTCTTTGAGAAAGGCATCCTTGAGAAAGGCATCAAAGCAGAGTAAGAGTAAAACTTGAGAGCATAAAAAATCAGGAAGGAAAGAAGGGAGTGAGGGGGACATACCAATAACAGACATTCGCTTGCGCACATTGTTGAAATCAAGAATAGCCAGCAGCTTGTAGATTTTTGTTTCTCCCATTTCCACAACAGTGATGGTCTCTGGTGTACGAGCCCGAAAATCAAACCCCAAATTTCTGGCAGCAGTCACAAGGGCTCCCTCATCAGGAGATTGGGCCTGATAGACCAAGTTACCTGGCATGCAATTAAAAAAAAAAAAAACAACCTTATATCATTTCTGCCTTGCTCCTGAGGCTAAACATATACAAGATCCAAGAATTTCCATAGCACTTAGCCATCTGCTCTCCTGTCTATACAAAGTTGTAGCACTAAAAAGCATCTTGTGATCACAACTCTCCATACAGTTCCATGTACCCTATTCTCCAGGGTAGTGGAAAAGAGACCCTAGCTTCTTTTTGAAGCCTTTATAACTCTCTTTGGAGTCCAACAGATCTCAGTGGGAGGGCAATTTCCTTGGGTTTAACAACAAGTGGTTAAATCTGCATTTGTTTTTCTCATCAGCATTTTGAAGTTACATATATTAATGGTTCTAGCCTTTAAAGCACCAGGAAAGATGGAACTTCATCCTAACAGACCCAGTACTTGCAGGAACACTGGATAAGAAGAGGTAATGAGTTTCCAGTGGATATGTGCCATATGCTTTATTCTTTATACCAAGTGGTGCAGAGTAAAGGCAGAGTGAGGTAAAGCATCTACCATCTTCTTGGGGAAGCTGTAGTGAGGGGTGGTTGCATTAGTGTCATTCCACCACAGGAACAAATGGGGAGTGGGGTCACTGGTCTTCCCATGTGGCACCTCCGAAGACACAGATTTGCATGTAGCCATATAGTACAGAAAATCACCAAGGAGTCAAAAGGACCAGTAACATCTTCTGTGAAGAAAAGACATACTGTGATGCAGGATGGACATTAGTCACTCAGTCTGGTGCCTTCAACAGTCCTCACCTTCCTCCTTGTCTTCTGGCATCACTGTATGACAAAGTGAGAGCAGCCGGAAGAACCTGTGTGTGGGGACATCATTCAGCTTCACTGCTTCAACCAGGCTGTGGTCATAGAAGGCAAACTTTGGGTCGGCTAACTGGTTGTATGAGAAATCAACCTTCTCCGTGTTCTGCAAAAATATTGTTTAGCATTATCTGTAAAGTCTCACATCTCTGTACACCAGTGACCACCCACCATGGCCCCCTCCCTTACTTATACAAAAATCCATCTCCTATAGCACTATTCACAACAGAGAATAATGAATCTAAATAAATGGGAGGCCATATAAGCTACAGCATCACAGAACAGGACAGGCACTTAAGGTGCCTTTCAAAGCAGCACTCTGACTGATAACCTGATTAGCTAAAGATATTTCCTGTACTAAGCAAATGCTCCCATGGGCAGCCCAATAAAGGATTTCTGTAGTGCAGAAATGCCTCTCTTCATAACACATGCCTGTTTGGAGTCATTTTACTCCTGATTTCAATGTCTGTCAGCAACAGGAGAATGTGGAGGCCCAATTTAAAACAATTCAAAAGGCAGTGTTCCCCATCCTACCCTCTCACAGCAAGAAAAAAAAAGATATGGAAAAGGATGGCAGACAAGTGCCATAAAGCTTCAACTCCACAGGCGGTGCCCTTTTTGCCTCAAACAAGGAGTCCCAATCAAATTGCAACGTAGAAGAAAGAGAGCCAGAAGTTCAAAGCATGATGTGTCATGCAGGAATGTACTGGGCTGAGCCTGCCCAGGACAGTTCAGACTCCCACCCCATCCCTGGAGAGTTCAGAGTTTCCAGGATGGGAGTCACGCTTTTGAGCTGTGCAAGCTGACATTCAGCACTTACCAAAAGATCACAGCCTCTCTGCTCCTCCACTAGCCAGCACAATAAGTTCTGGACACTGCTACACCAGGAATGTGTAGGAAGCAGCCCTTTGGCCTGCATGATCCTGCTCGGTGGGTAGCAGGGGCAAGAGAAGCTGCCAGGCATCTGGTTGGCAGCAAGTCAGCATCTCTCCTCAAGAAAGGGATCCCTTCACATTTTGCTGTCTGAGCAAGGGTCATCTGTAGGCACAGCACTCCATACAAATAGCCGATTTGAATGAATAACTTCAGTTTTAAAGGGCTTGGAAATGAATCACTGGAATGAGGAGTGGGATTTTTGTCATTATCTTGGCGTTTGTTACTTGGATCACCGCAAACAGTTTCAAACATTTTAGGCAGTGAAATCCCTGAGAGGCAACTTTGTGACAGTAAGTAGAGGCTAGATGGAAATGGAAAGATCACTCATTTTCACAGCAACCGTCTTACAGATACAAGCTGAACACACTGATTCCCTGCCAAGGATAATAACATTCACCAATGTCCAGGTTTCCAACAAAGATCAACAGCCAAGTGTTCAGAGGAGCTGGGCACATGGGAGCTGAGGGAATAGCTGGCACTCAGGATGCCCTCCCTGCAGGTTTAAACCAGGCCTACTTAAGGGGAATGCAACTCTGACAATCCTCTGAGACCCACCAGAAGAGACCTCCCTGTTCAGTTATCAAGATCAAGAGGACTATGAGCATGAACTGTGCCTGGATGGAATACACCAAGACTCCACTGGCACCCATGCAGAAAGCACTGAGCCTGCCCAGTTAGTGCTTGAGCACTTACCTCATTTATTTCTATCCTTTGGCCAGCCAGGTCATACACATCACCTGAAAGCAAGAGACTGGGGTTATAGTTACAAACTCCAGCTAAGTGCAGTCTCTGAGCTTCCTCTACCACGGGAACTAGTTAAAGTCTTGAAGCTAAGATCATGTTTAAAAGTTTCAATAATCACACATTTTTTGACATGAAGACTGAGGACTGATGATTCTTATCAGTCTGCCCTTCTGTTAGTCCATGACAAATTCAAGAATCTCATCTCAATTGCATATGAGTTTAGCCCCTGGGAATTGTAGTCAAGAGACTTTTAGATGCCTCCTTCTCAAAGGAAAACCTACGCCTCCAGAATATCTTCCCAAGCAGCAGAACCAATTCGTCCTTTCTGGTATGACCTTCCCAAGTGCAACTGAGCAGGCACTCCAAAGAAGTATATTCCAAAGAAGAAGGTAAGCATTTAGAAGACAATAGGGAATTGACAATCTGCTTTATTTCTGCACGTTTCCCATTCATTTTTTGAACACACATCCTATGTCTATGCTCTGTGGTGACATCCACTTTGGAAAAGTCTATTACAAGACATGAATAAACAGACTGAACATTTCTCAAACTCTGATTAGTGCTACTAATGCTGGCTAGTATAGTAGAGCTGTTGTAAAAACAATGGTCTACAGATACAAGTGAAGCAAGATTTATAGGGGGAAAACACTTCTTTTATTGGAAAAACTAATAGCACTGAGAAAAAAAAAAGACAACTTTTCCAGCACACTAGTCCATCAGCAGGTCTGACACGGGTATGACAAATAAGCTGTGACTAATTTATCTGGGTGTGTGGGGGGGTTGTGATTATATTAATCAATTAGCACTTAGCACTTCCTGAGGAGTATGGAGAAAACTGTTCTGGACCAGACGATGCATGAGCTTGTCAAGCCAATGATTATTAGGATCAAAGACCTAGCAACTTTTGTTTCACATTTTTTCCAACTCATCAACCTTTTCACTCTTCTAGTAGGTGAAGTAATAGTAATAGCTGCAGACAAATAACTAAGCCACTGAACAGGCCTTGGCCTAAGGTTAAGCTGCCTGAACAGGTTGTGAAAAAACACTGCCTATGACATGAAAAAATGGTGAATGCAAAAGATAACCGTGTGAGAAGCTGACAAAAGTTACAGAGCTGCATCAGATGTCATATTTACCAAGTGGTTAAGAGGGAGTTCTGAGAGAAACAGCTGAATATCACAGATAGTTGGAAGGAAATACTGGGGACCTTTTGGGGGTAGTATTACAAGGTTAACAATACCTAGTTAAAAATATCAATAATACCATATAAGCCTGAGATCACCTAGGCAGTATATATAACCTATGTAGTAAAATTGGGACCAGTGGGGAAAAAGTAGTTAGGGGCAGATAATTTATTTAGGAGGATACCAGGACAGAGAAAGGGAGGTAGAAGGGGACAAACAAGGAGAATCAAGGTTCAGAAAAATGATGTTAATATATGCAAATGATGTAATCAGGACTTTCCAAAAATAACCACCAGGCAGCCTTGCACTTGATTACTGCAGTTGGAATAGAACAATATACCAAACCTGTTTTTCTGACCAAAATGCACAAGTCAAACAAACTTCTGTGGTCAAGAGAACTGGAGGTACCAGATACTTTCCCTGGCAGAGGGGAACACCCAGACAGACAGACAGACCAAATATCCTGGCATCAGCATATCAGCTCTATTCCAGGCCTGATTCCACACGACTTCAGCGTAGTAATTCTCTCATCATAAAATTTAAGCTTGTCCCGCTTCTTACAAGACTGTCCCTCCTAGATATCATTTTAGTCTCTGTGGACTGAGACATATAATGGAATACAACCCAGAGAATATGACAGATATCATACCGTAGGATTTGCCATTGATGGAGCACTTGTTGAAACACATGATATTCTGAGTGAGAGTCCCTGTTTTGTCTGAGAAGATGTACTTGATTTGCCCCAGCTCTTAATTGAGTGTGGTGGTACGGGTCTGAGACGGTGTGTCATTCACTGGGTAATACATTTTACGATCCCAATCAATGTAGAAGCTGTTGCCCAAGCGTATAATCTCAACACTGGAGAAAGAAGAAAAAAAGATGATGAAATATTCATTAGTTTAAGGGAAAAAGTCTTTAGCTTAAGCACTACCACTAGTAATTGCATTTAGAAGACAACTTTGAAATTAAAGGCAGGGAGTACTCTTCAGGTGGCTGAAAGACATGAGCGTCTTAAAAAGTCTATATTTAGCACTGCTAAAGTAAGTCCAGTTGAAATAAACAGTTAGGTTTGTGGCAAATTATTTATAAAATAACTTATATTGGAAAAGTTTCAAAAGTACACAAGAGACTTGAAACAACTGATGCTTTCTTTCAGCTTGTATTTGTTTCTGCCAAGGCCATCCCTCTGTTAAAAAAGCCTTAGGCTGTACACTGCATTAAAAATAGAACAAGCAGTCTCTCACCAAGACTCCCCCAAACCTTCATTAATGTCATGGTGAATGAGTAGCAGCACTGCACATCAAATAGGCTGTGCATAGTCCATGTTTTTGGACCAAAGACCAAGAGAGCAGCAGCAGTGTTTCTTTCGGTGCACGTTAGCTCTCTTTGGTAATCAAACCGAACACCCTTGCAGCGGACTCTGGGCTTGGCAGGGCTGGGCTGAGCTGTGAGGCCTGAGTTTGAGTACAGCCATGGCTGAAACAGCCCAGGCTTCCAGAAAAAGTGAGTCTCTGTGTAATTTAATATAATCGTGAAGCTTTATCAGCTCACAGACAACATGAATTTCCATTTTGTTGGTGGTGTGAAATACAAAACAAGAACAGAATGAATTCTTCATATTTCCTAACATGAAAGAGAATCTCAGAATGCAACTTCCAAACTTCTAACCCTGAGCACAACTCTTCACCCCTCTCAGCAGCTTTTTCAATAGGGCATCACCAGCAGCTAAGAGCTTTGCAGTCTGACAACACAAACTATACAATGATCTGTACAAATTTTATGCCGAGGATTCAGTCTGCAGTCAGTCGCAGTGCTCCCTGAAGAGCTGGAGTCAAACAAAAAGCTACCCAGGTCAAATCAGTCTGCACTCCAGCACCCCCCATGGCAGCAAAAAGAACAACAACATCACTGTGCTGTGGAGTTATCCAACGAGATGATTTTAGATCCTGACAAATAAATGGGGGAATTAAGGAAAAGAAAAAAGGTTAACTCCTTGTTCTTTAAAACCACATGGGGTTTATTCTTACTAGTCAAGAGCCACAAAGAAAGTAGTGGCTATCAATCAGAGGGCCTCCTGTGGTGATAGTGGCTCACAGAGCCTTGGCTGTGTGTCATATCCACAATGTAATTCATTCATACATGGGAAAAGAGCTGCTCCCAACCAAGGTAAAAGTCAAAACTCCCCTAAGATGAAACATGAAATGAGGTTCAGACATGTACCTGACATCATAGAGCGAAATTGGCACCACCGTGTTTAAAATGATCACGTATGACCAGAACATGAGGAAGGCAGAGTAGGGGGCAGAAGTGACACCTTCTGCCCAGGGCAGATAGACCTGGAAGTAGTAGCCCTTATCATATTCCCAGATGCCGTTGCCAATGGCTAGGATAAGACACATCAGTGCTAAAAATGCAAAGATCTGCAAAAACAACAAAGATACAACATTTTAGAAATGGGAATTTATTATGGACAGGTTAATCAAGAGACCCTAATCAGATTGGGTCGGACAGCCTGAATCATTTGGAAATGGTTCCTAGGTGAAGGAGGAAAAACAGCAAAAGCATGACATTTAGATTCAAATACAGTATTATGCTGTACAGTCTCTTTGGTGATTTGGAATCACAAGGCATCAAACACATGGGAATTTAAGTTCTAAGTAGGGACCTAAAATGAGGTGCTCGTGGGCAGCTGGCTACAAAATGTCAAGTCTGAACTGAGTGATTTGAGCTGCTGCTTCTCAAACATCTGGCTGCACACTCGGGAACAGAAACCTCAAAAAGCACCTTATCTGTCTATTTACTGGATGTATCATAGGCTAAAACCAAAGTTTTTTCTTACAGTTTCAGAAAAAAAAAATACTAAGGGTAATTTTTAATACAGCAAGTCTTGTACTCCACAGGTTGAAATTCAATATTGGATACCATTCTCATGGTCAAAGGAGAGTTAATCACTGACTGAAAACTAATGGTTGCCTTGGTACCTGCCATCACAATCTGATTACATTTCCTTTAAGCAAACAGAGAGCAGCACTAACCAGTGATATGTATCTTTGGACTTTAAAGAAGCATTTCATAAAGCATTTCTTGGCTAGAAGAACATAGCAATACAATTGTTTGGAAATGAACACAAAAAGCAGGGAAAGAAGGAAAGTTAAGAGAAGTTAATAGAAACAGTTATTACTGAACTATGGGTATCTAATGGTCATATAAAATATCAAGAAAAGAAAACAGTAAACTCATAGAGATGTGGGAAAGGCAGTCATATTCAACAGACATTTCTTCATTTGAAGAAATTTCATTTTCTTCATATATATATCCCATATGATGTAGCAGATGAAAAAGACGGTTTAACTTCTGCAACAATGTACAAATGTATAATAATAAGCATTGTTAAAACAAAAGATCCAGGTAATTTAAATCTAACAGTTTAAAGGAACTGGCTGAGAAATTCCCTTAACCAGTAGAGTTAATTTTTAACAATGCTTGGAAAGGTGGGAAGCTCCACTTTTCTGAAATTTTGTCAACATAATTTCAGCATTTGAAAGGTAGAAATGGTGACTGTGGGAAAGACAAACTGAAGTTAGAGTGACATAATTCCTGGAGAAATGATGATAAAAGTAATTCTATTGATATAGAACATTTGGACTTTTCCATTTGACTTAACATGACCAAAATCCTAATAAAAACATGAAGATATGGAATCGGCTGGCAGCACAATACAAGATTAAACACGATCTATTGCAAGTGTGGTCTGCCTCTGTAAGAGAAGGATGTGAACAAACCAGATCACCCCTGCACATGCTCATGGGGCTCCCACTATGAACATCCTCTCCCTCTCTCTGGAACTAGATCATCCTCTGCAGGAGTGAGAAGTGTGTGTGCATGTGTTTTGTTTTATTTTTATTGTTTTTTTAGATAAAGAGAAGATGAACTTTGACAGACATTTCATGCCAGACTAAGACTGTTACAGTTTCTTTATTGGTTTATTGGCAGTTTGAGCTCCTTTCTCGGATTTGAAGCAATAAGGCATTTAGAGCCAACAGTGAAGCTCCATTTTTCTGAAAATGCGCTTGCACGAGCCCACAGAGAAAGTAAGTCCCAGAGCAAAACACATTCGTGGTGCTGGCGGGTGTGTCCTCAGCCAAGGAACATTCACTTCTCTCTGAGATCTCTGAAAAATACTTTGTTCCTCTCCTTCTGATTTCAGTGCTATGCTGCTAGAGTCTTGCAGGGGAAATACTCCCAAACATGAAAGAAAAAAAAGAAAAAAAAAAAGCTTTCCATATGGAAAGGTTTATTCCCGATTAACCCTTTTTGAGACACACAAGGGCTACATTTAACCAGGACTCTATTTGTATGATGCGTTTAAACACTGTTACGTCCCGGAAATTTTCATGGACAATTAAACACAAAATAGCTTTGCCTGTGTTAACACAAAACAAGTTTCATTTCACTTACTTAAAATGAGATAATTTTAGAAAGCCGTAGCTGTTTTTTATTTCCAAGCTAGAGACTGCAACACACTATGTCTTTTTATGACCATGCTTTGTAAACTTTGACTGTCCAGTGAGCTGGAAGAACCTCATGTCACATTGGCTTTGGTGTACCTGGTGGTTAGGGTAGAACAGAACTGTACTTAGACACTACAGTGTTAGGTGCCTAAAAATACATAAAAGAGAAAAACACACACTTGACCATCAGTGCCCAAGAACCCAGGCAGAGGCTGATGCAATCAACTGCAACTTGCTCAGTTTTTTAAAGCAGAGCCAGGAGCTAAAATCATCTTGTTTGCATTTACAAAGAGAGGCCAGACAGTCTGAAAGCTCTGGGTGGGGCCCTTAACTTGTGAAAGAGCAGGCAAACCTGAACCCAGTGCCACAACCTGAGCTCCCAATCAGTTTTTCTCTGCTCTGTTTCCTTGCACTAGGGATCCCATACAGCTTGACCCTGCAACCCTTCTTCCTTCTCAACTACATCACAACAGGTCACCTAAGAAAATGTGATGTTTCCTAAATATCTGCAAAATTCTGAATGTAAGGCACTCATGCTACATTAACCTTGTTTCTGTTCCCTCCAGAAGTGTGAGGAGACAACACACTGGGAAATGTGCTAATGATGGCATGCAAACATTTCACTTGGCATAGAATGGTGTAATGCTTCTAAAGTCAAGGGAGTTAATGTCCTTACTGTGCACTGAAGAAGGACTCACTGAAGAGTGCTTGAAGACCATCAGAGTTGCTCTCTGTGTAGTAACATTGTTTTACAGCAAATACACCCCTGCACGTGCTCAGGAGGCGGCTCCAGCAGCTCTGGAGCCAGTCTCACTGGTGCCCTTTGGTACATCCCAGCATGCTACACACAACCTGTGTCCTGGCACGGGCACAGCTCACCGCTAACTCTTCCTATGACTGAGCAGCTGAGGAGTTTTTGCAATTCTAAGGAAAGGAAACAGGAGGGCAGGGCCTGAAATAAAATGCCAAAAATGGAGAGTGGAGGAAGCTTGGAGATGCATGTGCTATAAGCCCCCATGTTGAAGAGATGCGAAGCCACTGAGGGAAGGCAGAGCTCGGGAGAGCTAACCACAGGGCCTTGCACTGGGCCTGTAATGGACAGGCTGCTGGGGGAGGTTTCCATCTCTTTCCTCCCCAGGGCCTGCTCCAGTGTCAGGGGGATGAATCCTGGCCCCAGTTTAGCCAGAGAGCAAGGACAGGAGGGAAGAAGAGGGAACAGTGGATGCTTGTAGGAAGAGGTAACTGTAGGCATAGCCAGCACTTCCAATAAGCTAAAGGCAGAAGAATGGAACATGCATGGAAAAGCATGACAAAACTGCATCCAAAAGAAAATAAGAGCCTGAAACTAAGGAGCTTTTCTTCAAGCAATATGGATTAAAGCAGCGTTAGAAAGCACGTCTCTGGACTGGCAGTAGCAACCAAGAGAGACCCTTGCCTGAGTGGCTTTTAGCTCAAGTGGTAAAGTCCTGGGAGGGTTTCTGTAGGAAATTCAATATCTCCAGGTGGAAAAGTCTGCCATTTGCTAAAATTGCAGAGAAGCTTAAACCTCAAATCTGATCTGTCCTCTAATTTGTGGAGGGTATCTGCTGTATAAGATTAGTGTTCTCAAATTTGCCAGCCACCGAAAATACCAGTTTCTGTGTGTTAATGAAACCATATCTAACATTTTACCCTAATGTGTTAAGTCAGAAGATAGCATTACATACATCAATGGACCGGATTATGAAACCAAATCCTATGTAGAGATCAGCAAAGAAGCCAAGAAATCACCAAGAAAAGAGAACTGCTAATGTTTTAGAAAAAGACAAAATTACCAGAAAAAAAAAAACAAGCATTTGCAAGCTTCAAAATGATTCTCACCCAAATAAATAAATAAATAAAGGATAAAATGGAGGAGGTAGAGCAAGCAGCAAAGAAGAAGCTCAGAGGAAAGGTCCATAACATTGTCAGTTGAATGACCTTCTTTGGGCAAGATGAGCTGGCCAAGGCAAAGCAGACTCTGCATGCTAATAGACTTTTACAAAATTCCTCTTTTTATCATTATTATCATTAGTCACTTCTGATATCCCCTCATTTCTGAGGACAAAGAGGTGGTGCATTTAGAAACTTACCACTAACACGAGAACATTCATAAGTTGATCAATGCTTGTCCGTTTAAAAGTCGTTTTTCCACTGTTCTGCATTAGTTTGGTGTCTGGCCCTGGAGATCAAATACACTCATGATTTCTAGTAACAATGCTTAACAGTTCAAAAGCTGATTCCCTCTGATGCCTCACAGTGCTTTACAACATAAATACCACATAAATACCCATCACAGCCTTTTTGAAAGGCAGGCGCTTATAGTTGATGGTGTTGGTAGAAAACTTAGGAAAAAAAGATTAAATCATTTGCTTTAGATGGTATGGAAAGACTCATATATAAATCCATTCATTCAGGTTTTTGATCCTGCTCTCTTCTGTCAACAGCTAAGACTCCCTTTCATACTTAATTGCTTTTTGTAGAATACCTGATATGCTCTATTATTAGTGGCATATTGCACATAGTATCAAGTATCTGTAGCATTATAGAAACAACAGATGATCTGCACTCATAAAAAAGCAAACCTCTAATAATCTACAGTAATATCACTAGTGATCCCCATATTCCAATAGGGATTTCAATCATATAAAACTGATATGTATTTTTAAATCATGTGCTACAGAGTGGGAAGTTTTGTACATGCCTGGCGATAAAAAAAGTCTCCTATTGGCCAGTGCATCCTTAAACAGATCTAAGTCTCCCTTATTGCTTGATCAGTCAACATTTCTTTCATGTTATTTCCTGCCAGAGTTTATGGAATAAGACATTGCCTTTGCTTACGGAAGTACTCCATCAGGATGGAATTGGATGTTATAATGTAGCATTTGCAATTCAGATTTCTCTTATAGATCACTATTAAAAAATCAAGATTAAAATCTCCTGTAATATGCAAAATTTCTAGGAGGGACTTCAGGCAAAAGATCATATGTATAGTTTTGCTCTTGTTCTTGTAGGTGGTAGAAATCAATTTTCTGAAGAGAAATATATTTAGCTGCTTTCTGCTGCCTGTGTTTTGTATCCTAATGCTGCTGTGCTCTGCAATTCACAATGTACATACTGAGCTTTCAACCTACCAGCATAAATAACGAGACCAAAGCACCACTCTGTGTTCCTAATAGTACAGTCTCTCAACAGCATCTTCTCATTATCCAGGGCATACTTCTCTCCTTGAAGAGTAAGAGTTCCTGTGAAGTTATCTAATTTGTTATTTGGTGCCTCACATCTGACTTCACCTGTAAAAAAAAAAGAAGATAGAAGATGGTGGAAATCTTTCTAGTTTAGGAATTTATGCAGTCAATACATACTGCATTCTCAGCTGTTCCCCAAATGTTTCTGAAGTTCACCTCCTGGATCATCAGGCCCATCCTTTAGCCTATATTTACTTATGTTTTGGGATACTGCTCTTCCCATTTTCTTTCATAAACAAATGGGCCACAAAGGATTTGTATTTATCCTACTCTGAACATAGCAATTTTGTACTGGTAGAGTCCAACACAAAGTTTACAATCCTTATATGTGGGTGAGAAGAAATGTTGAACCAGCAACATATACTTAATCCTTCGACAGCAAGTTCATAATGGTAGGATGTCACTGGATAATTTTAGATAACAATTGCTGACCTCACATAATTCTTATTCCATTTTCTTTGATGGAAATGAGAAAATTGATGCCTGAAGGTTGCAAGAGAGTAATTAAAGTGAGGTAGGTGTCTTTGCTCACTATTTTCTAATTTCAACTCTTTCATATCATTAGTCCCACTGACACCTGAGAAAAGAAGCTGGCACCTTTGGTTCTGCAGCTGATGCTGTATGAAAGACTATTTCTATTTCCACTTTTCATATTTATTTCTTATAATAAAATGTGTTCACACAATACTGTCAACACAGATATTACAGCATAAAAATATTATTAAAATCAATACTTACAACAACATCTAATGATTTAAAGAGCTCAAGTTCTTTCCAGTATTGGAAAGAACTGGAAAATACAGTTTATTGAAAGGAATTCCAACAGCTTATTCTATTCTGTTTATGAACACATGTAAGATATTTTGATCACAGATTGAAAATATCTACATAAGGACTAGCATTTGTCTAGGATACGATTCTTCCAGCTCGTCTCAGAGAATACATATCAAGCTCAAAAGATTGGAAGTGAAATCTAGAGAAAACCAGAAAAAATACATAAGCTTTCATGGCAGTATTTTCATTGCAGCAAATTTAAAAACAAGAACAGATGTTCTTTTTGCAGCCATACTCTAGTGCAGGCTAATTACAAGACTAGACAAATGATGCAAAAATAGGAAATTCTAAGACACATGTGGCATCAGAGCTTATACTAACAACTATGGTGATCTTATGTGAGGTGGATTAGGAACTGGCTGGATGGCAGGGCCCAGAGAGTGGTGATCAGCGGTGCAGAGTCTAGTTGGAGGCCTGTAGCTAGCGGGGTCCCCCAGGGGTCAGTCCTTGGTCCAGTCCTGTTCAATTTATTCATCAATGACCTGGATGAAGGCACAGAGTGCTCCCTCAGCAAGTTTGCTGATGACACCAAACTGGGAGGAGTAGCCGATACCCCAGAGGGCTGCGCTGCCATCCAAAGGGACCTGGACAGACTGGACAACTGGGCGGTGAAAAACCTCATGCAATTCAACAAGGCCAAGTGCAAGGTCCTGCACCTGGGGAGGAATAACCCCAGACACCAGTACAGGCTGGGGACCGACCTTCTGGAGAGCAGCTCTGCGGAGAAAGACCTGGGTGTCATGGTGGATGACAAGTTGACCATGAGGCAGCAGTGTGCCCTCGTGGCCAAGAAGGCCAATGGGATCCTGTGGTGCGTTAAGAAGAGCGTCTCCAGCAGGTCGAGGGAGGTGATCCTGCCCCTCTACTCAGCTCTAGTGAGGCCGCATCTGGAGTATTGTGTCCAGTTCTGGGCTCCACAGTACAAGAGGGATGTGGAGCTGCTGGAGAGAGTCCAGCGCAGGGCCACGAGGATGATCAGGGGCCTGGAACATCTGCCCTATGAGGAGAGGCTGAGGGAGCTGGGCCTGTTCAGCCTGGAGAAGAGAAGGCTGAGAGGGGATCTAATCAGTGTATATAAATACCTCAAGGGAGGGAGTGCAGAGGACGGTGATGGTCTCTTTTCAGTGGTGTCCACTGATAGGACTAGAGGAAATGGCCGGAAACTGAAGCACCAAAAATTCCATAGGAACTTAAGGAAAAATTTCTTAACAGTGAGGGTGACAGAGCCCTGGAACAGGCTGCCCAGAGAGGTTGTGGAGTCTCCTTCTCTGGAGATCTTCAAAACCCGCTTGGATGCAGTCCTGTGCCACGTGCTTTAGGTGACCCTGCGTATGCAGGCGGGTTGGACTAGATGATCTCTAGAGGTCCCTTCCAACCCTAAGCATTCTATGATTCTATGATTCTATGTTTTATCATCTATTTAATCCAAAAATAATTATCCCAAATTCTCAAAAAATCTAGGGCAACCAGGCCTACCTCACTATAACCCTTACAACACTTGAAAAGCACAGAGAAAACAGAGGTTTTGCAGTGTAACCTGAAAGAGAACAGAATGAAACTTTGTTAAACCAAAACTGGGGCATGACTCAGCCACTGAAGATCCCTCCCCAGGAATATTGTGCCTCTCCTCATGCTAACTCTGTGACAGTGCTTGTCTAAGCAGTTTGCATGTTAACATCCAGAGCTGTTTTCCAGTTAAGTGGGTGGATCCACATTACTGATAAGCTGAGAGTGAAATCAGGAGGGATTCCTTCAAGTCAAACTGGTCAGCAAAAAATGAGATGTTGTAGACATTCATCCAATACATCTACACTGACTCTGGTAATTCTGCAACTGAAGATATCTCAGCAAGGTACCCCCTGTCTCCTTCTACCATTATGAGTAAGAAGGTATCTGAATGTTTCACCCAAATGCATTCAATACTGAAAAAGCCTATATGCATTCAGTGATAGCTAACTATAAAGTTTTGCTTCTTTTCTCATATCCCAGATCCCCAAATCAAATAAAGCGTATATTTTTACAGGCATCTCCCTTATCCGAACCATCACAATGCCAACAAACATAACTGACATTAAGCATTCCATCCAGTGCCTTTATTAGCTGCTCAAACCTTTCCTCTCTTCCTGTCCTAAGAAGTAATTAAATGAAGAGTTGCATAAATATTTAAATACTTCTTCATAGCTTAGCAAGGGAAATGCAAGGTTAGGTCTGATTCCAGGCTCTCTTCTCAGTATTCTTCCAAATATAAATCATCCTGGGAACTATTTTATTCATTTTAAGTATTGCAAAGAACCACTTTTATTTACAACATGACTAAGATGGAGATTTAAAGAGTAAATAAATGTTAGATATGAAAAGTTTTAATTTTCCAGAATATTTTAAAACATTTCAGGCCAGTCAGCCTCACCTCCATTGCTGGAAAAGTCATGGAGCAGCTCATCCTGGCTGTTGTCTACAAACATGTGAAGGATAAGAAGGTGCTCAGGAGTAGTCAGCATGGATTCACCAAGGGGAAATCATGCTTGACTAACCTGATAGCCTTCTATGATGGAAGGACCAGCTGGATAGACGAGGGGAGAGCGGTGGATGTCGTCTATCTCGACTTCACCAAGGCTTTTGACACCGTCCCTCACAACATCCTCCTGGGCAAGCTCCAGAAGTGTGGGATAGATGAGTGGACACTGAGGTGGATTAGGAATTGGCTGGATGGCAGAGCCCAGAGGGTGATCAGTGGTGCCGAGTCTAGTTGGAGGCCTGTAGCTAGCAGTGTCCCCCAGGGGTCAGTCCTCGGTACAGTCCTGTTCAATTTATTCATCAATGACCTGGATGAAGGCACAGAGTGCTCCCTCAGCAAGTTTGCTGATGACACCAAACTGGGAGGAGTAGCCGATACCCCAGAGGGCTGCGCTGCCATCCAGGGGGACCTGGACAGACTGGACAACTGGGCGGTGAAAAACCTCATGAAATTCAACAAGGCCAAGTGCAAGGTCCTGCACCTGGGGAGGAATAACCCCAGACACCAGTACAGGCTGGGGACCGACCTTCTGGACAGCAGCTCTGCAGAGAGGGACCTGGGTGTCATGGTGGATGACAAGTTGACCATGAGGCAGCAGTGTGCCCCCATGGCCAAGAAGGCCAATGGGATCCTGGGGTGCGTTAAGAAGAGCGTCTCCAGCAGGTCAAGGGAGGTGATCCTGCCCCTCTACTCAGCCCTGGTGAGGCCACATCTGGAGTATTGTGTCCAGTTCTGGGCCCCACAGTATAAGAGGGATGTGGAGCTGCCGGAGAGAGTCCAGCACAGGGCCACGAGGATGATCAGGGGCCTGGAACATCTGCCCTATGAGGAGAGGCTGAGGGAGCTGGGCCTGTTCAGCCTGGAGAAGAGAAGGCTGAGAGGGGACCTGATCAGTGTCTATAAGTACCTCAAGGGAGGCAGTGAGGAGGATGGTGCTGGCCTCTTTCCCCTGGTGGCCACTGACAGAACTAGAGGTAATGGCCACAAACTGAAGCACCAAAAGTTCCACATGAACTTAAGGAAAAATTTCTTAACAGTGAGGGTGACAGAGCCCTGGAACAGGCTGCCCAGAGAGGTTGTGGAGTCTCCTTCTCTGGAGATCTTCAAAACCCGCTTGGACGCAGTCCTGTGCCACGTGCTCTAGGTGACCCTGCGTGTGCAGGGGGGTTGGACTAGATGATCTCTAGAGGTCCCTTCCAACCCTAAGCATTCTATGATTCTATGATCTGAGCATATAGGAGAGCTCTGGGTCTTCTGCATGATACTCTGGCCCTAAAAAGTACTGAAGCCCTGGAACTAGTTAGCTGCAGAGTGAGTTGAAAATGAGGGTCCTGCAATGTCAAAGCAGCACTTCATGTGGTCAGGCCCTTGTAGAAGTATTCCCCAGCACCTGCATGAGCCAAAGCTATAGGGTCATTTTCAGCAGAAAATGGAAGGAGAAAGTCCAAATTGCTCTCTGTAGGGGCTGTCTGGAGAGACTGGTCTCTCCTGTCTTGCTTGGTCCTTCAAACAAAGCCAAAGTCCACAATTGAGAATGGCTCCAGGCAATACAAAAAAGGTATGCAAACCGCATCATAGATGAGGTCATCTCCAGTTTATTCCCCCTAATATGAATTAGTTTTAGCCCTCTGACTTGTGGGCAGTGGCCAGTTGTGGCCTGCAGAAAGCAAAGTTTGGATGCCTTTGCCGTGTGCATGGGTATAGCAGATTGTACAACAGCTGTTGTACAGCCAAATTAGTGGAGCTATTCATTGTGATTATTTCACTTAAATAATTTGGCTAAGAGAAAAGACTAAGACAGACATAAAAACTAGAAGGCTTCTGCCAGTGACTTCATATATTTCAGGAACAAATTTAAACTAACTCTGAGTGCCAGAGGAACTAAAAATCAGAGGGTACAAAGCCTCTCCTCATACAACATATGACCTGCAAGAGTGAAGAGTATCCACCAGAAGACATAATTTTCCAAAACACTTACCTGAAGATTATTCTAAGTATTGAGAAGCTATTGCTACAAAATCCATTGTAGGTAACAAGGTGCATTTTAATTTAATCCTGCATCCCACATCAGATAGTTGCTTGACTGAATAAATGATGGATCTGAATGCAATTTTTCCATGAAGTATGTTGGAACTAAGCAATTGTGCTTCCATCTAGTGATAAACCCACATAAAAGGAAAGTTGAAATGACTTTCAACCATTTGGCAAATAATAAAATTATGGGGCAGGCAAATGCCCAATAGGCAATGACCATATTTAGATGGTTTTCAGTGCAGAAAGGATGAAGGAGAAAACAGCAGGCAAATACAACTAATCTTCGCTAGCCATGTGCAAGCCTGGTCATTGACCTGGCAGGATACATGGTGACAGCTTTTGCGATTTATCTCTGAACTTGGCACTGGAGACACAGAGAAAGCTTGCCTTTGTGGCATCGTCACCACACAAGATAAGGCCTTGTGTGGGCAGCAGTGATTGTGCCCAAGGGCCAGGCTCACTTACCCATCCAGTTCAGCTGTCTCAATATATGTCAGGCTGTGTGGCTCACTGCTCGACAGTAGCAGTAGATCGGCCTGAATACAACCAAACAGATGTGGCATGAGCTACGACAGTTGGAGAGCAACGGCACCATTTGTGAATGAGAAAAGTAAAAGAGGATAATTGGGCACATGACGGAGAGAAACTGTACTCACCATCACAAAGTTGTTGTTTTCTAGTTTTATTATATCCCCCACTTGGATATTCATCCATTTTTCATCTTTCAACCTGCAAGAAAACTTCTTTTAATAAGCACATCAAGTACCTACAATGGCAATGTAGGCCAGTGCCTACGATGGCCTTTGCGGTGCTAATCAAGATGCCCAGTTAAATGGCAAGTGTCAACTCAACCATATCACAGAATATTAGCAAATTTGTATTTCAATATAAGTGTTCAGTAGACACAGTAACTAATACACAGTAAACTAAGAGACTGGCTTACTTAGCTGAAAACACAAGTAGTATGTTCCTATTCTTCAGTGGAAACTGGAAAGTTATATTTTTAATTGTTCAAGCATCTGTTGGAGTTTAAACAATATACTTCCATCTATAGCACAGAAAAAAATATCAGTCACCAGGGACTTCACGGCTGTCAACATCTGTGTCTTATGGACACTTGGACTCCATGGACTTGCAAGTACAGAGCACATCTGTCTGCCACGAAAGTCAAAGATTCGAGTTTTTGGTTTTTTTCTGAAGGAAAAAACAGGGCTAGCAATACAATGCCTAAGACATATAGATGAAATGTTTTCAATACCTCTAAGGCAGAAGCATTTCATGCATAAGTAGACACACTCAAAGTATTAAAATATGCATGGAACAGTGACTCATTTTTTTTTCATCTAAAAGCACTTGTTGATTATGTCTAGCTCTGCTTGGCTCAGAAATAAACACAAATGGACCTGCTTGGCATCTCTAGGGTAAAGAGTAAAATAATATAATACTCTCAAGGCATCAACTATTTAAAAAGATATATATAATGGAAAAATAAATATTTTACTTTTTTTCTTTGCAGGGGCACAGCTGTAATGTCTACACCGATTGTGATACTGTCTTTTGGACACGTTAATCAGATAGAGTAATCCAGGATGCCACTGAGCACTGTGAAAAAAACATGGTGAAAGAAGATTCCATTTTATATTGCTTAGTGCTCTTTGGGAAGTTAGTGCTTTGGAGAATCTTTTGGACGCACAAAATAATAGCAATAAAAAGCTCTTCCCAGTGGTAAATATTCAGTTGAAATGACAGCAGAAGAGACAAGACTTACATGCCATTGATCAGCACTTGGACGGAGCAGTTGTTGACATGGTTGTCACTTTTGTGTCGATTCTGAAAAGTTGATCAGCATATCAAAAAACATTTCCAGGAAATCAAGCATACAACAACTTTAGGCAGTGCATTAACATTTTATGTTTCACCCAACTGGCATAAATGACAATGACACTATAGGCATGAATGCAATGACAGAATAAAGGCGTAGCTGAATCTCAGTTGAGATGATGTTTAGCTAGTAGGAAATGGCTTAACTGGACTGCAGATAGGAAGGTGACATGGGGATTGCTCTTAGAGGGAGGAAGGAGGGTGTATCTTGTATGTCACTTAGCACAGTCCTGACTCCAGTGAGGTTGGTCCTCCCCATCACAGTTTTGTGGACTAAGAATCCAGATAAATCCATTCCTCTGATATGGAAGAAAGTGGCCACAGGTGTTCTGGTATTGTTTCCTGGGAGAGCTCCTCACCATCCCTGACCACTTATACTCCACAATAATGTCTGTCTGCCTACATACAAAATGGCACTGAGTCCCCACAGATCAAGCTAAGGTATCAAATGTATTAAAAAACAACCAAACAAAAGCAAACAAAAAACAAACAAACAAAACAAAAAAAAACAAACAAAATCAAGTACTAAACTCAGCTTTGGCCTAATATTACTCAGTGAAGTCAATGGAAATTTTACTGTTGACTTTGATGGGAGCAAATTTCAAGCAAGACTAGGCAAGTCTGAAAAATCACATACAGGTCGTACATATAATTTCTACCAAATGTGCTTTTCTAGCAGGATGTTCCCCACACATATAATGCATAGGACCTAGATGGCAGAGAATGAGTTTCCAAAGTGGAAGCCTAAGAATAGACTCCTGTGCATGTACTCAGGTATTTCTATCACATTTTCAGACAGGCTAACCAGTTTCAGAGAAAATCAATGGAGCTGCTGGGCTGCAATTTGGAATTTCAGCAATTGGAAAATTCTGGCTCATTTTTAGGTAAGGAAGTATATAGGTTTGGAAATCTTATCTCAGACCCCCATCTTGGCCACAGACCAATTCTCCAACTCTGTGCCACTGGCTGTGTTTGTTTTCAGCAGTTTGCTTTAGTCATAGGCCTGAAGAATATTGGGTAAACTCCAAAGCACAGGACAGTAATCTTACGAAATCGTCGATGGCATCCTTGACACCTGATACAGCCAGCACCAGCACTAGGGGCACCACTGTTGTAAACCAGGACAATGAGGAAACCTGAGGAATCAGCTGCAGGGGAGAGGAAAAAAAAAAAAAAAAGAGAGAGAGAGAGAGATCTGGGTTGAGAAGTTTCCTGTCAGTTTGGTAAAAAGAAGGAAATAAAACACTGTATTCTGGGGAAGCTATAGACCATATTTTTCTATGATATTTGAGTATAGAATAAAGACAGAAATGCTGTCCTGTCACTTACATTTCACCCCACAAAGTGGAAGAACCAGAGACATGATACTTGGCTTACAAGCCAAGCTCTAATTCAGGACATAAAAAAATGAGCTTTCAGGAAATGCAATGGATTGCTCTCCCTTGCTGTTTGTACCACTAGAATTACAAATTCCCCAGTGGATTTTTCCTGGAGACACTGACATCACAGAATCATAGAATCATAGAATGCTTAAGGTTGGAAGGGACCTCTAGAGATCATCTAGTCCAACCCCCCTGCACACGCAGGGTCACCTAGAGCACGTGGCACAGGACTGCATCCAAGCGGGTTTTGAAGATCTCCAGAGAAGGAGACTCCACAACCTCTCTGGGCAGTCTGTTCCAGTGCTCTGTCACCCTCACTGTTAAAAAAAATTTCCTTAAATTCCTGTGGAACTTTTGGTGCTTCAGTTTATGGCCATTACCTCTAGTTCTGTCGGTGGCCACCAGGGGAAAGAGGCCAGCACCATCCTCCTCACTGCCTCCCTTGAGGTACTTATAGACACTGATCAGGTCCCCTTTCAACCTTCTCTTCTCCAGGCTGAACAGGCCCAGCTCCCTCAGCCTCTCCTCGTAGGACAGATGTTCCAGGCCCCTGATCATCCTTGTGGCCCTGCGCTGGACTCTCTCCAGCAGCTCCACATCCCTCTTATACTGTGGAGCCCAGAACTGGACACAATACTCCAGATGTGGCCTCACCAGGGCTGAGTAGAGGGGCAGGATCACCTCCCTCGACCTGCTGGAGACGCTCTTCTTAATGCACCCCAGGATCCCATTGGCCTTCTTGGCCACGAGGGCACACTGCTGCCTCATGGTCAACTTGTCGTCCACCATGACACCCAGGTCCCTCTCTGCAGAGCTGCTCTCCAGAAGGTCGGTCCCCAGCCTGTACTGGTGTCTGGAGTTATTCCTCTCCAGGTGCAGAACCTTGCACTTGGCCTTGTTGAATTGTTTAATAGCTTGAAATACTCTAAATTTGACAAACAGCTAGAGTGTAGTACAACGCAGGAACAAGGCTGCCACCTTAGATCAAAATACGTTTTTTACTATAAACTACTTTCTTGCAAAATATACATGTGGGATGAAATTTCCCAATTTTGGGCTATGTAAATAAGCAAAGAAGATAGATTGTGTATAGTTTGCTCTAGTCTAAAATTTTGCCTACACATTTTGGAGCTAAGAGAGAAAAAGATGGTTTGGAAAAGGCTGTTTTGCAAACTTGTTTGCACTGAAATTATCAAATTTAAAATATGATACTATCATATGTTAAAAATTGAACCATTTTTTTGATAACGTGTATTCCAATATGACTCAGAAATTACAAAGTGTACAGCTTTTATCCATATTCTAGCAAAGTTCAAAAGGGCTGAAATACTGATATCAATTTCTCCGATATGCTCAGCTTTCAGAAACAGTAGTATTACCACCAGCACTGGGCAAAGTGCAACTGTGCCATTGTGAGCCACAGGATTCAAGAGTGTTGCCACAGTTAGACACTCTCCATATTAGAGACCTTGCTCTCCCTACCGAGCAGAGAGCAATATTCAGCTCTAGGCAAATTAGGTGCAACTGTCAGCCTTCCTGATGTTAACCCCTTCCTTTCCAGGGAAAATTTGTTCTTCTTCAGATGTAGACACAAAGGGGTAGTAGGACATGTAGAGGGATGGCTAGAGAGCCGCGTACATGGCTGCCCAGCAGGCCTGCTCAATTCCAGCCTTCAGGTTTCAGTGAAAGAACAAAGGGAGTGCTAACTAGGAGATAAGAAAGTAGACCAAGGTCAGAGGGAATAAAAGAGCTGTTGAACTAAAAGGATGAGCTAAACAAGTAAGGGGGGCTGTAAGGGTCTGAGTTAGATCATTGTCTACCAATTAGGAGCCTGTGTAATTACATCACTAATTGTTAAGAATCATATAAATGTACTGCATGAAAAGCTAATAAACGAAGTCAGTTCCAGCTTCTATGAAGTTGATGTCTGGCATTCCTGACCCGCTCCAAGCTGCAACAAGTGGCGCCCGAACAGGGACAAGATTCCGAACAGGGACAAGATTCCGAACAGGGACCTGGCGCAACGGTGCGGGATTCCGGAGGACGACATACGGGTGCAGCCGAGTGATCCGACCAAGACGGGGACCGGAGCGGGTAAGCCGGCCGTGATTGCGCACACGGAGAAGACGGCGTTGGGGGGCAAGAAGCTGGGGCCCGTGACGGAAAGACGTCGTCAGGGAAGGGCTAGAAGCAGAGACCCCGGTGTACGTACAAAATGGAGCGAGAAGCTGCTGTACAATTGCTGCGGGACTTATTAGCAAAGAGGGAGGCAGCAGTGAGCATGAAGAAGCTGTATGAGCTGTATAAATGGGCTAGAGACAAGGGACACTTGCAAAGACCCAAGCTGAAGCGAGGGGGTTCTGAGCCCCACCATCGCCCAAAGGACATCACAGGTCCACCGCCGGATCGTGAGCCTCCCGAAGCTGCGAGCAGTGTACCTGTAAGGGCCTTTGCAAGCACTTCAGGACCGGGACCGCCACGCCACTGAAAACCGCTGGTGTCTGGAGATCCATTGCCAACCCCCCCGCCCGCATCCTCATGTGTGCCTGTGGCGCCTGCACTGTCTGTGCCCCCACTCCCGGACCACCCCAACGTGCCTAAGAACGGCCCGGCTGGGTCCAGGACTTGTTAGATCACCTTGAAAAAAAGGAGAAGGGGGGCCGGGGAAGAGAAGGCGAATGAGATCAAGGAGACTTATGTTGCTGAGGGCTTGACAACAGCCAGGAGGGAGGTGCAGGGGGATTTGATCTGTCTTTTAAAGTGGGGGTTGAAGAATTGTAATGCTTTAAGTGAGGACAGAAACCGTTATTAGGGCTATTGTTTCTATTTGCTATGTTCATCTCTATTATGTGTTGTATCCTTTGTATATTGATGCCGACACGAGGTATGGTTGAAAGGTGGAAATTTGTATGATCTGTAGAGGCATAAAACTATTGTACAAAACAGAATCCAAGACCTTGAGAAAGAAGATGTTTGCCTGCCCAGTCTGAGTGATAAGGAGCATGGAGGCGGCTGCCCAGCCAGGCTCAGAGCCGACCTCCTCCAAAAGCAGCTGAAGGCGGCTGCTCGACCGGGCTTGCAGCCAAGTTAACTGCAAACATCCTCTAAACTAGTTTGAAGGTCAAACACCCGAGAGGGAGGAGATGAGAAAGGCAAGACCCTCAGACTGACGGTTGCGACCACTTACTGGTATGCGCACCTGCACGACCAGGAGGGAAGGTTATGTGACTGAAGGTGGAGTTTGTCCACCCGCCCCGGTCTGCCTGCTGGCACGTACTGGCCCTACGTGACAGGATGCACCGGGCTTAAACAGATAAAGCAGAGCGTAAAGGGGGGGGGGGGCGGTGAGACTCCTAACACTGAGACCCACGTTGTCTCTGCGGGGACGCCTGCCGAGTTGGGAGTCTGTCAGCAACCCTCTAATCTGCTAACTCAAGAGAATACCCAGTCTCAGTATCCTGCCGACGAATGTTACCTCAAGAGTAATTATCTATGCTTGGTTTCTGAAATCGGATGGGTGACAGAGAAAATGGGAGAGGCCTTAGCTGGAAGCAACCTCACATACATCAGATGTAGCAGGCAAACAGCTGGTACCCTAGCGGTGGGAAGTGTGAGCCTGCAGAACATCATGAGAGGAAGAAGTGTCCTGTACTACTAAGCAGGCCTTGCTGGTACAAAAGAAAAAGGGGGAATTGTAGAGGGATGGCTAGAGAGCCGCGTACATGGCTGCCCAGCAGGCCTGCTCAATTCCAGCCTTCAGGTTTCAGTGAAAGAACAAAGGGAGTGCTAACTAGGAGATAAGAAAGTAGACCAAGGTCAGAGGGAATAAAAGAGCTGTTGAACTAAAAGGATGAGCTAAACAAGTAAGGGGGGCTGTAAGGGTCTGAGTTAGATCATTGTCTACCAATTAGGAGCCTGTGTAATTACATCACTAATTGTTAAGAATCATATAAATGTACTGCATGAAAAGCTAATAAACGAAGTCAGTTCCAGCTTCTATGAAGTTGATGTCTGGCATTCCTGACCCGCTCCAAGCTGCAACAAGGACAGGGCATGAAAAATGCACACAACTTGTTTAAAAGATTAATTATTTTTTTCATTTAGTTCAAACCATCATATCCCAAAGTAATGGAGGAAATAATTGTTTTTTCTGCCCTACTTTCTATCCAATTTAAGGCTTTGCTAAGATGCTCATCCCTCACAGGCATAAAGCTTGCACTTCATTACAATTAGCAAGACATAGTCAGACTTTGATAACAGACAACACAATCGGTTAGAAACAGCACAGTGAATTCATACCTGCAAAATCAGCAATAAAAGAAAGTAAGCATTGGCTATTCGCTGAAACTGCTCAAACAGGTTGAGAGGCAGGAAAGTGAAGAAGTTGTATTTCGAAGTTTTAATTGAATTGCTCTGTAGGGGAAAAAAAGGCAAAAAATAGAATTGGTAAAACAGGAAACAAAAATTACAGCACAACTCATTTCAACTGTGTTTTTACTTGCTTATATTTAGAAATATCATTGTTTCCAGTAGCAACTCACAAAACATTTCCTTTCCCCAATACAGTCATGCTGACTTTGGATAAACAGACAGAATTCCTCATGGAATTGGTGAAAACCTGATGTGTAGTTTATGTCAGTGCAATTCCAGAGACACAGGTACATATATTTACTTATACTGATATATACTCATACTGGTGAAATACAGATATATTTTACCTTTATTATTCTTTCCACTTATGAGATACACAAAGAGAATTAAAAACTGTATCCAGAACACATCTTAAACGTTAGCATTTTGTTGCTGGCATCAACAAAGTGGCATTAGAAAATGCTGTGTTAGTTCCCCATAACTTCTCTTGAGACTTCTAAGCACCAGTGAGCTCAACAACCACATAGGAGCTATAAGTCTGCCCAGGAGCTGAATCTGATCTTAAAACTTTTAGCTGATTCAGCAGCATCTCACACAGCAACTCAAGGAGGCTGCTTGTTTCTCTTCCATAAAGATCACTTGAATGCGGTGTTATGCAAAGAGTCACTGATATAAGAACTCAGCATTTCTGCAGGCAAGCTGCAACTTTGTTCCCTATTTCTGCTTTTCTTTTCGAATTGTAGGCAGCCCCTCCAGCCACAAGCAATAGTTATTCCCCTTTCTGCCTTCTTCAAACTAGAGAAGAAAGGCCAAAGACAGATATTACAGGCATTTTCTTCCCCAAAACTCATGGCATTCTGATATAATTCTACTCACTTGAGGGACAGGCTCAATCCATCCTACTGAGCCTACCAGCTAGTTATATATAGCTCAGATCTGTATCTGCTTTGTAATGCTCTTTGTAGCTGCCCTAGGCTACACCCAGCTGCTGGAGCAGCCCACATCCCTCTGTGCCTCTCAGCAGCATGGTAGTCAAAGCAGCAGCAACTATATTATCTATACAGCTATTTTTATATAGTTTCTATCTTATTTTTCCAGCGTGGACCATACTAAAGATCTCACTGCTTAGGGTTGTAGCAACAACATGGGACCCTGGACTGAAGGTCTAGCAACACCCCACAGATTTACTGTTATCAAACTTGACACTCTCCTGGAATATCAAATAGGTCTCAGTCAGGAGGGCCGTTAAAATACAAAGTCTTAAGGGCATAACAAAGTACAAAGTGATAAAGTGAGCAAAGATAGAGGCATAGTATGAGCACAGAGTCATGACTACAAGGACAGAAATAGCTATACACAGCTGGAGAGGAAAATGTGGCCCACAGGTTTCTTCCTTGACCCAAGGACATCTTTTGATACATACTTTTCCCAGTGTTCCAGTGGAAGGGCAGCTACTTGCCTCCTCATCTCTATTCAAGTGTGCTAAATTTCCTTTTTGTAGGAAATTTATCAAATACTCAGCCATGTTTAGTCATGGAAATGTGTATGCAAGCTGTTGCCAACACATCTAAAATTAACCCAGAGCAGCTCTGCAGAAAGGTTCATTTAGCCCTCTCAAGGGAATCTAAAGTGTGACGGTAGAGGCAGATACTGTGCAGTGCACCTCTATACAGTAATAGATTAGCAGCAGATAGCAAGTGGCGACTGCAGTATTGCAATAACCTTTAGATATTGGAAAGCTGGGATGGACCTAAATTCCTCTGAACACACAAGCTACTAAATATGAACTACAGACCACTTCCCATCCATGTATTAGTCCAGGATCTCTACTCAGATGCTGGCTCACATCAGCCTGTTTCTATCATTAAACCAATTCAGCTAATTATTCAACATGACCACCATGAGGGGTGCACGGGGGGAAGCTATTCCATTTCGGACAGTTACTGTATTCCTGGCTGTGTCCAGACACAAATTACAACAGTCTTCATCATTAACTTGATGTATTAACCTTTTATACAAGCCAGTCACTAAGCCTCTAGGACAGCAGCAATGGAAGAGCTAATCATGTCCTCCATCTGACCACACTCCACCAAGAAGTGGTGATCATCACTTAAATAATTTTGCCTATTTCTTGGCATCACGTAGCTGTCTCTGGGTCTAGTTACCTCTGCCTGTGATCTAAATGTTAGCAAATGTCACTAAACATCTTTAAATTTGGTTTATTTCAAAGTTCCTAATATGTGCTGCATATAGGCTCCATAGACACTGCTAAAACACAGGCAATGAAATAGCAGCATCCTCTGTAAACATAAACTGTAAAGAATTAAAGAATTTGCCTGACAAGTCAGTATCCAGTAGACACACAGTCTGGAAGATTTTTTTAATAAAACCTGGAGCTGAAGAGGCTTCTTCCCTGCTAATCTGAAGAAAAATATCACTGTAACTTGCTTTAAAAAGAGAAGACAGCAGCTACAGGAAAAAGTACGTACAGGAAACCTGACATTCATGCGTCATCAGGTTTTGGAGACAGCCACATACAATGTGAGAAAAACTGTTCATAAACACTCACATAAAGTTTAAAGGACTTTGTCTGCAGAATTTCAGAGGTGGATAGGAAAAGAACAGGAGTGGTTTATTTCAATTCCTGCCTTCTATTTCAGACCATTAATTACGTCAAGAAAACCACTGAATGAACCAGAGCCATTCATTCTGTTTCCTATTGTCATTAAGCATGTTAAAAACCTCAAACATAACAGCTTCCAAATGCTTAACAAGGACCAGGTCATCCAACATTTTCTTCATAGAATTTCAAGTTCATGATATTGTTTGCCAGACTCTCTCTTTTGGGATCCTGGGCCACTACAGAGCAGAGGGTGAGGACAGGTAGCCAGTTCATGACTGCCTGGCTGTTCCACAATCTGTAATTAAAACCAAGCACCAAAAGAAAAAAAAAGAAAAAAGAAAAAAAAACACATAATAATCAGTTTACAAATTTATAATTCAACAAGTAAACTTGTCCACGGCCTTTAGGGGCTATGGGAATGTAAATACTAAATGATTAAAAGCAAGCTAGGGAAAACATCAGTCTTTCTACTTCAAGGCTCTGAATTCCCATTTCAAGGATACAGTTGAAACTCTCTGTAAGAAATCATTTCTGTTTTCATGCACTACACCAGGATTGCGTGCTCTGACAGCCCAGGCTCTCGGTTGATAGAGGGAAATCTCAGGCAGTTTCTGCTCCTGATCTTAGCCCACTTTGTGATGCCACCATGACCTTTTATTCATTTACATATGTATAAGAACCTTATTCTGGGATAGGAGGAGTACCAAGGAAATGTGCAGCACTGCAGTGTGTTAAACAGCCCATATGCAGCCATCATTTTATAAGTAATGTCTCTAATGCAACACCCTCCTTACTGCCCCCCTGCTCTATCTTTGCTGGGGGAGACTCCCTCATCAGAAAAATGATGGAGAGGAAAAATCTTGGAAAAAGCAATTAGATATCATGTGGACTTACAGGAGCATCTCATTCTCCTACAGAATTATAGAAATCAAACATCCAAGGAAAGCAGCCCTATGCTGCCCTATGTACAAAGGTGGAAATCAGGAGCTTTACATGTATTCTCAGCTCTGCCCTAGACTTCCTTCCTGGACCCATCCTCTGCGTGTGCCTGTCTCCCCAGTCAGTAGGAGTGACAGTGGATACCAACCTTTGGTTTCAAGATCTACAGATGCAAAGCTTGACACAAGAACAACACTGTCTATGGGTGACTGGGTGACAGATTATTCTAATCTGCTCTTTTCTGGGGCTAGATTCACACCTCCTGGAAGTGTGACTCCACCAAAATGCTGTCCCTAAGAACAGTGCTTAGAGCACCACAGTTAAACAAGTGCAGATCAGGCTGATGAACTGTTGCTTCGGGGCGTTCACGTCTGAGCACAGGGAACTGCTCAGCAGATGATTTCTACCTTTGTTTCTTGAACAAACACCCTCCTCCCCATAAAAGCCACTGGATACAGGACACACGGCTGCCTCTGTGGTCAGGTTACAGGGTGACACTCAGAAAGGGCAGGTATGGCAGGTAGGAGAGCAGCTACCTGTCTGAATTTATATTCCCAGATCAGTGACATGTTAGTTGCTCACAGCTGCACAAACTGTCTCAGAGCAAACCCCACAGCAAACCTGGCTGTCCTGTGGGGAGGTGTTGTGCCATGACACCTGCCAGTTGCACCGGTGTCAGCGTAGCACAAGGTACAAGCCAGCAAAGCAGCTGAGAAACAGAAATAGCCTTCCCAGGGGCTTTGATAAAGCTCATTGCAATGACATTTTGTTTAACAGCAGCAGTGCGACTTGAGAGCATGCAACTGTCATATGCAGCAGTCTTGTTTGACTACAAGCCCAACTCAAGAGTGAGAAAAGCCTATAGGAAGTCAGTGGGGATTAATCTGGTCCCTGTAAAGATTTTATCCTCGTTCCCAGAAGCAAAAGACTGGCATAACACCAGCAGTAGAAAGATTCATATCCAACGTACACTCCTTTCTTTTTTCCTCTTTTTCATTAACAGTTTTGGGAATTTGTTACATATACAACCCTTTGAGCCCCTCTACCTCTTGGCAGCAATAGCATAAAGAATTTCAGAATATAATCATTAATTGGGCATTCCAGGAAAACCTTTAGGAAAATATATTCACTGAGGTTTGTTTCCTATGCCATTCCTTTCAGATGGAATCATCCCATTACAGAAGTGTTAATCAGTAGGTCACACCTGTGGTGGGTACCCTTACCCTACTGGAGCAGAGGAAAGTATAGAGGTAGAAGGGGGTGACATCACTTGCCTGCTGTCACATCATCACTCCCAGAATGGACCCTGGACACTGTTCATCACCTCCCTTTGCCTGAGACTATCAGGATGGACCCTGCCACCAGCCACCTGCCCTGTCCATCTTGATCAGATGCTGCAGGACTGTGCCCTGGTCATGGAGAGTGCTGCTTGCCCTGGATTATTCCTCAGGTCCCAGCTTGTCCCCTCTCACGGAGCAGCCCTGCCCTTGATGCTTCCTGGCAGTGATTTCCCAGTGCAGCTACTCTTTGGATTGCTCCAGGTAACATCTCCCTAACAGAAAGAGCACTGCAGGTTGCTGCTCTAGCTATTCATTCAAGAATTACTCAGATCACTTCACATGGCTATGCAATATTCCCTTTAGCCTTGGGCTTGTGGAACACTGGGAAGCATTTGCAAGGTCAGTATGGGATCAAATTGCTGCCATCAACCACATTGACAAGGGTCTCGGAGGATGACCCACATGATGACATCCTTTTCAATCAGAGTACAGGAAAAGGAGTTGAGTCTGAGCCCACTGTCTGAGCTCCTTGCTCTCATTATTTCAAAGAGATGAGATCCCAGCTGCTGCTCCAGCCTAGGGCACTAGCAGCCATAGAAAGTTATATGAATCCCTCCTATTCTACTAGTGAATTTATCAGGTGACCAAGGAAAATAAAAACAGTGTCCAAGCAGCCCCCCTTCACTGCTGTCCCTGCAGAAAGGATGCTAGTTTGACCCTAGATCCTGATCCAAGATGAAATTTGCCTTTGACTCATGGGCCCTGCATTTCCTCTCCTATTGTCCGAAAGCCAAATTCAAAGTTGTTTTTGCAGCCCTTAGTGACGTCCTACTGCAGCTGTGCTGTATTCCACCATGAAACTGAAGAAATAAAAGAAAATGTAAATCAGAGGAAACATGAAAAATCTTCAGAAGAGATTTTTCTTCTCCAGAATGTCTGTAGACAGTGAGGTACAGATGAGGATCATCTCAGTGGATTCGAACTGGAGCAGTTGCCACTGCAGCTGTGTTGGGGACAGAATGGCCACACTGAATTGTGTCAGATAAGAATCTTAATTATACTCCTTAAATCTCACTAGACCATATGGCAACCTGCTCCTCACTTTCTTTCAGTCTTTAGACAGACAAATCTCTTATTGAAGTCAGGGAGAATCTGCCTGTCTACAGTGTGAATAAACACAGGATTTGGAATTGACCTTTCACTTTTGCAGACCAATCTCAAATCCATTTCTGTGCTGAATTAAGTGCCTTTGCACATATCTCTCTCACACTTGGTTTCTAACTCATTGCTAGGTATCTTAGGGCTGGAGAGTAGTACATACCTTCACAGTCAGTCCTTCCAGCTAACTGCACAGAACTTCTTTGCTTTAAGATCAAATTCATGTTTCTAAGCTATTGCATTCTTGCTGTGCAGAGTAAAGCTGAGGATGTTTGAGGCTGGACCAGTCTGAAAGCTCCAGTTTCAGCATACGCCAATGATTTCATGTTAAGTCCAACTAAATCCTGACCTATCAAAGTGCTCCCAAAAGATCCCTTGTTAGTTGCTGTCCTTAATCACAGGCACCTCCCATTCCTTAATCACAACAAAAATTGTCAGAAGATGTGTGGAAGAAGCATTGTGCTTCTTTGGATATGAAACACGTCTTCATCCTGTTCTCAGTCTGCACTGTCTCCATTCACACAGATGGATGAGATGACCCCAATCCTGTATGATATATTGTATGATATATGATGACCCTGTATGATATGTTTCATAGCACTCTGTTCATGGGGACACGCTTCAGCTCACCCTCTGAGAACCGCTGCCTCTCCTTGAGGCCTCTTCATTAAGAGGATTTCCACTATGTGCAACTCCTGTCCTCTTCTTCACCTTACCAGCCCAGCCTCCCACACACTGTCTAACTCTCCTCTCCTGCCACTGCTCAGCAATTTCAGGCTGGAGCAGTATCACAGCAACACGCTAAAGCATGACCTCTCTTGTTGATTTCTGATCAACTCTGGAAGGGAATGTGTTTTCTGAAGTCTTCTACACGCCCAAGCGTGATGGATCTGAACATTCTCTTACACGAACTAGCAGACACAGTGCAGCACCATGTTTCTGCAAAGCTGGTTTGAGAATATTCAGGAGTCTTGCTTCATATTAGGAAGACCAACTTTCTGCAACCTGTAATGATGTTACGCTCCACAAACAATCGATTTTTTCAGCTCCTCACTTCTTTTGTTTCAAATATCCTGTAGACTTTGCATTATGAAGGAAAGATAACCACAAACTACCCAGGGCCACACATCTACCTTTGATTCTATGCTCCCACTTCCTTGTTCTCACTGAGCCTAAACAAGGACAAAGCATTTATGCACTTATGATGTATGCCAACATAAAAAAAAAAACTCTTCTTTTAGTGAAAGGCTCAAACCTGTACACCAGCTGTGACGTACAGCCTGGCAGCAACAGTAAGAACCACCTCTATTTGCATTTTCCTTTCTTTTTTATTGGCCTTTCTCAACAACTGCTTCACCCTGAAGAAACATTTATCCTCTCAATTACGGTTGTTACAAGAACCTGTTCTATAGGTTTTAGAGCTAACAAAGCCTTAGATTACAGAGCGAAGTGAACCTCACCCCTGTGGTTTACACCATCTAAAACACTTTCTAAGCTTTGTTATATTACTGTGTTTCCTTCCAGTTTCTGATTTATGTCCCTTTTATCTAAGGGGCAATAACTATATACTACAAACTTCCTGGGACGAGAGGACGATACTGCCTTGGGACAAGACTCTCAGCCTAGGAGTGATCTCCCTGTTGTGGAACCAAAGCTGAGTGACAACTGTCCTCCTCCTGTTCCCTATGAAGAAGACTCCAATCACCTATGCAGCTGTCCATGCAGATGGATTCTCCTGGCCTGAAGAGTCGAGTATCATAACGAAGCATAGGCAATCCAAGCTCTTCTGTTGTCCCCCTATACACAGGTATGGAAGGATTGTTTGTGGAAGAATTGTTTGAAAGCAGGAACTGAGAGGAAAACTAGGGCCCAACTTTTGTAATGCCAAAACTTGGCATTACAAAAGCTTGCTTGGGGCAACACAGTTGCCACTTCCAGGATGGTTGGTACGCACGGACTCTGCTCCTCCACAGTTCCCTGGGCAACACAATCTGCCCTCCTTGCAGCTGCAAAGGGGAGTAACAGAGGATGGAGCGGAGTGAAGACACCGCGGCCAAACTCTGTTGCACTCCCTGTGCTGGGCTGCTGATAAGCCGCACAGTGGCTGTCTAATGGGAGATATACGATAACAGCAAAGGTGGTAAATCACTCCTTTCAGATGAACTTTGCTTGAACTTTGCTCATTATAATGTGAAAACCACATCTCCATCCCAAAAGTTACCCGCCTCCGAGGTACGACCACCCCTCACTGGGCATGCGCTCTAGATTTTTGATTGACTGTACCTTTAAATGAAAGCGAGAAACTTTTTCACCAATCAATAACAATATTAAGTATGACTCTAGTCACTCAAGCTCCACCTGAATGTAAAGAAAAGTATAAAAGGTGAACTAAGGATGAAAAGGTGGAGGGAAGAAACCATTGTAACTCCTGGGTCAGTCGACAGGCTGAGCCCCCTTTCCTCCCCTCGGACTGGCGCGCCGCCTGAGGAGACTTGAGACTGAGAGCCCTCTCCCATCTTCTGGGGTGAGTGATGATTGCACATTTGTACATCAGAGCTAGCTAAAAACCCCATGCTCTAGTAGAGAATTTCCTGTACTGACATCCGAAACCTGCTTTGCAAATGTTGCATTTGAATAAATCATACTGTTTGTGAACTCGACTACTTGTTTGGGGGGAGGCGATCGGACCTACGGTCCACGGACTGTTCGTGAATCCGATACTGCCAGGGTCGAGCTTATAGCTGATCACACTATTTGGGAACTCGATTCGCTCCTAGGAAGGCGATCGGATCTATGGTCCACAGACTGTTTGTGAATCCGATATTGATTTGATATCTCCTTCCCCCCACCACCACCACTACGGCTTTCAAACTGCAACATTTCACAACAGGTTAATTAAATAGATACAGATGGGAAGATGACCTGGGCAGGGAGGACTGCAGCTGCAGGAGACAGAAATGATGATGCCCAGAAAATGCCAGCACACTGAGATCCAACTGCCCCCAATAGCTGCTGTGCTTCAGCAGCCCAGGGCAGGTATGAAGTCAGTATAGTTTCAGTCCCACTGAACCACATCCTAGTGCTTAGCAGTGCAATCTCACATCATTTGGACAAATATGAAGGTGAGGAAGGGGCCCAAATTTCATCCTTCCAGCAGACTACAGGAGGAGAGCTAACTTTCAGAAGCATCATACATATGTTGATGGGAAGGGGAAAGGAGGATCTCCCTTTTGGGGCATTTCCAGAGATATGAAACAATCTATAACGTGTGGTCCTAAGTAATTTTAAGCAAGATTAGTTCCTTTTCAAACACCATGTTAAGGGGGATTTCATAAATGTGACCTGAGTTATCAGGACTTGCTGGAAATAAGCAGCCCAGGATAGTGCTTGCATCATCACTTAAGGGCAGTTTTTTAGTACCACACCACTCAGACAACACCTCAAGACATGGCTTTTTCTAGAAAGTCTTCTAGAATTTCCAAGCCTTGATTTACACTGGGTTCCAGAAATCATGAGCCAAAACTGACTAACATGAGGGGGTTGGTTAACAGAAACTCACTGCCAAATTCTAACAGATCATATTGAGCTGGCTGTTTGGCTGCCTGCACTTTCACATCTAACCAATGAACTTTTGCAGATACTCTCCAGAGCTCTCAGTGCCCTCTCCTTGACTTTGGCTATTTGCAAATCCTTGGACAGGAAGTAGTGACATGTAAAATCAGTTTTATAATGTCTTTTCACAGAGATGATAGACTCAGGACAAGAATAGTTTCTTGCTTTCCCTCTGTGCCCTGAGATTGTTGTACCTCTCCCTCCTACTTCACTGCCCCACTTCTGCACATAATCTGCACTGCAACATCCAAAGAACATAAATCCATGCACACTGGCAATGCCATCCCCTTGCTGTACTTGCAGGCTCTGTGCAAATCAAATACACTTTCTTAGTCTCAAATCACCAAGCCTGGCAGAGTATCTATGGTGCTCAGCCCTTTACACGTATTACCTACAAGGCATTTCATATGCAGTACCTGTGCTGCAGCTCCACACCTAGGAAGTCTCTATGTGTGTAGGATTATTCGTGGATGGAAGGTGATCACTGAAAAAGGTCTGGTTCATTTTCCCAATTGATCAGCTACAATAAGACCTATAGTCAAAGCTTGTGGCAAGTGAGAATTTCCATCTCATGAAAAATTTAAATGTTCTGAAATTTTGGGTTGTTTCAGTCCTGAAATCTGAAAACCACTTCTGATGTTCCTAAAACAAAATGATTAAAAGGAGCTCCTGAGTAAAACTGAATGATGAGTTTCACCACTGGAATTCAGAGATGCACAAGACACGAATTCACAATATTCATTTCAGTATCAGTTAGCAGCCACAAAGGCTTCAAAAGAATGTAACTCCAGGATACCTCAACAGAGAGATTACCTTACAGCCGAGACGCATAGACCCACCAGCGGAGCTGCCCTCCTGTGTGCACAGCTTCAGTGAATGGTTCCCAAGCTTCAGAAATCAATTTACCCACAGGGCTGCCTGGCATGAGGGCTGGGTAGACCTGGGCCACAGCCAGGCTGTGTAATGGTACTTACTGCAGTCATAGATTTCGTGGCACAATGTGAACCCAAGTAGGCTGTTAAGGAGCTGGAAGTAAAAGCTGGCAGGAAGCCATGAAGGCCAGATTCAAAACCTTCCTGCCAGAGAGGATTTCACTGCAAGAGCTGAGGAACTGACACATTTCCTTTCATGTTTTATTTTAAATGAAGCCATATTTTCAACAGAAAGTTTCCAGACAGGTTGTGTTTTTGAAAGGCCTTGAAGCCTGATCCCGCAAACACTTTGACTTGCATAATTTTCTAGAAGTGGGTAAAGTTATTCTTGTATACTCTTCCAGAATTAGAGCTCTTTCAATTGCCCCTTGCAGGGCTGACTCCAAAGACAGATCTCCCTATGCCTAGTTCAGTAACAAAACATCTCTCTGATATGTTCTCTGGTTCCCATCATCTTCTCACAGGATACAACAACACACAAAGTCCAGGTCTTCCTGCGAAGACCAGAGAAATAATCTTCTTCACAAAGAGTAGACTTCAGCCCTTTGCTTACAGGGACATAGCTAGCATGTGCTGATGTAAACCAGTTGAAACAACAAAATGAACATGAAGGGAAAGATTACAGTGTGAAGACATGAAGCAGATGTGACCACATCTTTGATTACAACTGTATTAAACAATGTACACTGGTTACTTACAGCATATTCAAATTGTAGATTGAAGTCCCGATTGTTTGCTTGAAGTTGTCTCTCTCCCTCTGTAGAGAAGAAAAAACACATCAGACTTCTGCAGAGGAAGAATTGATACATGCTTAAACATAAGGAAAATCCACATAGACAGGAATGAAGGAGCAACAAAGGAAAGAAGATCTGCAAAGAGGTACTATCACGGATAATCTGTGCTAAATGGCTAGTTTGAAGGGACTGAAGAGGCTGGCGACACTGATAGGGCAGCACTATGAACTATTATGATAGCAATGTGAGCCCATACTCCAACTCTCCCCCACAGACTCATTTGGCTGCAATGGCAGCACTGCTTTAGCAGGTCGCTCACCTGTGCTATTAGTTCTTCTGGGCAAGAATTATCATTTAACTTGTGGTGCTTGAAACCTCTGCCCGGCTCCACCTCTTCCCCTGAAGTCTCTCGGTTGCCATGAGCCTACTTCTAGTGACCTTCATGCAAAACACCTGTATGTTCTAGCATCATCCTGCAGACAAGATGTGTAGTTGTTCTTGGAGAAAAATGGCCGCCCGATGAACCAGCCATACCAGGCCTTGGAGTAAGCACGTGGCGCAGAACAAAAGGATACTTGGAACCTGCGACCTAAGGGAAGATCAACGGAGCCTGACAACAACCAATCGGAAGAAAGGCTCTAGCCAATCAGATGAGACGGGAGCGCGGGCGCGTGGGAAAGGAACTGGTATATAAGGGATGGCTTTGTTTCAATAAACTGTTTTTTTTCAGGTTGATTCACATTGGATCGTTCTGAGCCCATGGTTTTTCTCTCCTCAGATGGTGACCCCGATGGAACCTTCAAATTGAAGAGGTGCGTGGGGAACCCCGAAGGAGAGGCCCAGCTGGAGGATGGCTCAGCGGGACTGAAACCAGGATGGGTCGGAGGACAGCCCGGGGACAAAGAAGAAAGTATGTTGTAATGGGACACCCTGTGAGGTGAGCAGCTGGGGCAGGAGATGGGTCAAGGAATCACAAAAGAAGATGCAATTGTTAAACTTCTCCTGCATATACTCTCCAAGAGAGGAATTAAGTACGATGAGCTTATGCTCCGGAACTTACTAATTTGGTATCGAGAAAATAGGTTCCTCGCTGAACCAGAAAATGCTTTTAAAGTTGAAGTATGGGAAAAGGTTGGAGAAAAACTGTGGGACAGAGTAAGCAATGGTAGTGAAGAAGCAGAAAACTTAGCTACCACGTGGAGGTTGGTGCTATCAACCTTGCAAAGTTTAAAAGCAGAAAGATCTGCGGTTGTTGGGGCGTTTGCCGCCCGGAGACCTTTGTCAGGGTCAGCAGCATATCCGGCTCATATTAGAGTATTCGAACAACCTCCTGTCCCGTCCCCTGCATCACCATCAGCACCCCCGATGGAGGAGCAGGTAGGGATGGAGTGGAGGAGGGGAAGATGAAGGTTGACGAGCCCTGGCCATTGTCTCTGCCTTCGGCAGAAGCAGCTCCTGAAAGAACTGTAGCAGCCGAAGGTCCAAAGAATCAACCGCCGCGTCAACAGCCCGATAGCAGCAGGACAACGTTTTATCCACCCCTACCGCCCTCACCATCTCCATCTCCTGCACCTCAACCGCCCCTCGCATCCCCTGGACGTGCAGAGCGGGCAAACGAACTGTTAATGGCTGTGCTCACGCGTTGGGAGGAGAACAAAGGACGGGGTCGAGGAGACGATGAGGGGGGTGGAGGAGGCGGGTTTGAAGGATATGATAAGGGGAATTCCTTCCTAATCCCTATACGGTAGTTATGGGGGGGTCAAAAAAAGCCAAATCGGTGGGTGCCGCTGTCATGGGATCTGATTAAGGAAGCTCATAAGTCAGTACAACAATACGGTTTGCATGGGCCTTTTATGCAAGCTATACTTAATAAATATTCAAAATACTTAAATAATACTTAGTACTTAATAAGTAATATAATAAATAATATATATTATATATATATTTTATATAGTGTATATGCTATATAATAATATATATAGTATTAAATAACTATTATAATAAGTAATAAATATTCCAAAGGTACTGGGAGATTTTAATTGGGTAAGAGCAATTTGCAGTCTTACCAGTTTGGAACTAGCCCCTTTAATGGAACTGTTAAAGGGAGGAGGGGGTGCGGATGCACCTTGAGCATTGACAGAAGAGGCAGAACAAGCTTTAAAAACAATAAGCAAAAAAGTCACTACAGCATATACATATCGCTGGGATCCTGACTATGATATTGGCCTTATTATCCTTTTGCATTGATTATTCAGTTAATAATGAAGGGGAGACAGAGAATTGTGGCGGCAAAATACTTACGGATGTCCAAGGCATTTGGGATCACACACAGATTTTGCATAAAGTTACCCAGGATGAGAGTCTGTCATGGTTGGACAATTTCTTAGGTGGATGGGAACTTCGGGATGGTTACAATCGTTAATTAGAGGTGTGGGGATGGTGTCGTTGATTTTGTGTTGTTCTGTTAATTGTGCCTTGCTTGTTGAAATGTGTTTAATATGATTGAAAAAGCCTTAAGGAAGGTTTGGCTGGTTCAAGAACAAAAAGGGGGAATTGTGGAGTTGTTCTTGGAGGAAAATGGCCGCCCGATGAACCAGCCATACCAGGCCTTGGAGTAAGCACGTGGCGCAGAACAAAAGGATACTTGGAACCTGCAACCTAAGGGAAGATCGACGGAGCCTGACAAAACCAATCGGAAGAAAGGCTCTAGCCAATCAAGATGAGACGGGAGCGCGGGCGCGTGGGAAAGGAACTGGTATATAAGGGATGGCTTTGTTTCAATAAACTGTTTTTTTTTCAGGTTGATTCACATTGGATTGTTCTGAGCCCACTTTTTTTTTTTTTTTTTTTTTTTTTTTTCTCCTCAACAAGACATTACCACCACAAGTACAAAAATCCAAGACTACTGGATAGGATTTCAGGAGGTCATCAAATCTAGTCTCTTCTTCAAGGCAGGGTGATGTCTGTCAGTCTCAATACATGTCCCAGAAAGCTCCTTTGAGGTCTATTCTTCTGTCTATTCCAGAATAGTTGTGTCCTTAACCATGGGGAAGCTTCTTCACATTCTCTAACATAAAAGTTATTATTCAGTTCAATTGACCTAGGATGATGAAAAATGCTCTTCTACTCTTCCTTAGATTGCAGTTCCATGTGCTGCTTGCCAAGGACACAGAGCACAGATTAGAGTGGCATAACAGCTTTCAAATATGTAATAAATTAGTCTTCTCTTCCCTGGGCTAAACAACTCCCGTTTGTTCAATTGCTTCTGATGGGTCAATCAGTCAGAACTGGCATTGCTCTTACTACTCTCCACTGCCTAATATCCTTTTGCACCACCAGGAATCAGCTGACAGTGTTCCAGAATATGATCCACTATATATTCAGATTCTTTTTGGCAGAGCCAATGCCTTTGCTCTTATTGAACTGCATCCCCCCCCCCTTTTTTTTTTCCCACTATTTCTCCAACAATTCTAATACTATATTTTAGCATGCTTGTAGCTACTATCTTTCAGTGTGCTTGCAGTTCCTGCCAGGGTTGTGTCATTTGCAGATTCATTAAATTTGTTCTTCATTCTACCACCCAAGTTGGAGGAAAAAATTTTGAATGTCAGATCTAGGATACATCCCTGATGAGTCCCATGAATTTGATAATGAATCATTGATAACTATTGTCAGTGTATTTTTTTCTAAAATTTTGGCGCTCACTCTGTGGTGATTTTATCTTGAGCATGTCTCTCAAGATACATGACAGCTGTCTATGGCTTCCTCCCTAGCCTTAAGGCCTGCTGCTAATACAGAATTAATTTTGCCTTAATGGAGTTTTTCTGAACTGCTGACTGTTAATCATCTCTTCCCTCCTCAATGACTTTGAAGAAGTGGTTTGTTTGACTGCTTCAACATTTACCAAAGAAGCAAAGCTAATACATCTATAATTCCACAGCTTTCCTTTCCCCCTCATTTCAAGATAAATGTCCTAGAAAGCTCTTTTGCTCTTTTCTCAGTCTTCTGAACTTTGCCTGTCTGTTCTCCAAAATCTCCTAAAGACAATATAGCTCCAGGCAGTTTTCTCAGTACATAATTAACTTTGCCCAGTGAAACCAATGGAAAAACATCTACTTTGCCCAAATTATCTTCTCTATTTCAGTCAAAAATCTCCCCTCCTCCACTGCTGGAAAGAAATGTGTTAGACTGTTAGATGTTTGACTTGAAAACTGTTTTTTTTTTTTCAGAGTTTTTTTTTTACTGACTAGCAGATGTAAGTCTTCATTGATCTGCCTCTTACTAGAAGGTTTACAGTACCCTGGAGAACTCAACAGTTACAGAACAACTTTTATTGCCCTTTATGTCCTTGATAGCTTCTTATCACTTTGTGCCTTTGCCACACAATTTGTCCTGGATAAAGAAGCCTGCTGTGCAAATTCTATAGGCATCCTTCCCCTGTCTGAGGTGAATGAAAAGCTTATGATTTAGCCATTTTATTCATCCTTCTGAAGCTTTATCTGCAAAATGATAGCTTGCGCTAATTCTCTTAATATAATTTATTTAAGGAAATGACAGCTCTGCTTAATTCCCTCTGCCACCCCAGATTTCCTTCCCCTGAGATATTAGTTACCACATCTCCATATTTACTGAAGAGTTCTTTCTTGAAGTCCAGTGTAATTACTTCTCTGTTGACACTTTTTCCTCTCCTAAATATCATACTATGACTTCATCTCTCTAGTGCCATAAGATTGTCCATCTCTATACAGAAGGGTTGTACCAGCTCACTCCATGAACATGCTGAACATATCCTGTTCTAACTGTTCCTTCCCAACTGTATGTCTGCATAGTTAAAATTCTCCATTACCATCATGCCCTGTATTTCAGATAATCATACTAACTGCTCAGCAAAGACTGTCCTTCCAGGTTTGATATGTCTGTGTTCTTTACTCTTGCATCACTACTCAGAGGTTTGCTATTTTGTTCATTTCTTTCCACATGCTGAATATCAGAGCACATGAACATACAAGGAAAACATCTTTTCCCTTTCCAGCATAAGCTTTGTTCTTTTATGTTAGTGTGTTAGCTTCATAAATTAGCCCATCACGTCTGTTATACCTATTAAATGATTTAATAAGACAGCTGGTTCTTCCTGTATATTCACTCTTGCATTAGCTAACATCTAAGCTATTCAATGTATTGAACTGTTATGCTTCCCTCTTTCCCTCCAGGAACCCTATAAATAACACCTCATCCATGATTTTTAAGTCTTTTTTCCAGCTCACCATTTTTTTTTTTTATGTCTGCCTGTAGGCTGTTGTCATCGGACCCTCTAATTACTTAATTAAAAACCCTCTTTACTGTGTTAGCAGGTGAATGTGCTTTCTCTTTTTTTCAGTTGTATCCAGTCAGACATTTTCCAATCGGATCCCATCTGCCTTGGCTGGGTGATTCAGGCCAGCACAGAGGCTTCATTCAGGACACTCTGAGTGCTCAGTTCTTTTACTGCTTTCCACAGACACATTTTTCTCTTCTTTCACAATGGGGAAAACAATGTACAGAGAGATCAGCATAACTTGTGTCCAAAAGAAAAACAAATGCAGAGCTCAGGAGGTCGGGGCTTGCAGAGCTTTAACTATTGTGTTACATGCCCCTTTAGGTATTTTCTTGAGCGTAATCGGTATTATCAAAGGCGATGACAGATACAGTTAGTTATTAAATACAGAACCTCCCTATGCTCAGAGATTTCCTCCTATATAGTAAGTGCTGCTCCAGTCCTCTCCCCAGGGACTCCAAGTCTAGCCCCAGCATAAAATCCACAAAAAAAAAAAAAGAAAGAAAAGATAATTGGCTTCAAAGTAAATATGATTAGACGACAAAAGTCTGAAAAATCTATCAGCCTGTAGAAATGCACTAGCACAGTTCGTGCCAGGCTGGGAGACACAGAACCAACTCTGCTCTCAATTGTCGAAGAGCAGAGGCAGAATGCTCAAACAGCACATTCCTGAAGGCCCACAGGTCCAAGGCCCCATTATAGCCATGAACCTGGGCCCAAAACTGACTGGAATATTCTCTGGCCTACCCTAGAAAAACTGCCCTGAACACCAGAACTCTTCCCTTCCTGGAGACCCGAGCTCTTAATGGTCATTGGCCTTCTGAGAAGTGGCTTTCCCAAAGGCCAAGCTCTGAGGCCACTTTCTAAAGACAAGGTATTCATTATCCTTACACAACCTTTGCTAAAGGAAGAACGGCCCCAATAAATTGCAAAGGGTGCCTCACAGAACATGGTCAGCAAGGAAAACTCTCTCTCCTCTCGCTACACAAAAGCAGAACCAGCACTGGCCGCATGCGCCGGGCAGCACTATCTGGTCCCAGTGGTTTTATTTTTACCAAGAGAGCACAGTGAGACCCTCCTGCTGCGTTCCCGAAACAAGCAGTTCTCAACTACTAAATGTCAGACATCTCTTTTATTTGTTTCTGTGACTGTTTGGACAGAAATGAAGCATCTTGGATAAGTGCTATAAACAAAGAGCTAGAGAAACCCTACCATTACATCAGATATGCCTGGAAACGATGGCTCAGAATATTTTGGCTGTAGATCCAAGCACACATAGAATCACAGAATCATAGAATCATAGAATGCTTAAGGTTGGAAGGGACCTCTAGAGGTCATCTAGTCCAACCCCCCTGCACACGCAGGGTCACCTAGAGCACGTGGCACAGGACTGCGTCCAAGCGGGTTTTGAAGATCTCCAGAGAAGGAGACTCCACAACCTCTCTGGGCAGCCTGTTCCAGTGCTCTCTCACCCTCACTGTTAAGAAACTTTTCCTTAAGTTCCTGTGGAACTTTTGGTGCTTCAGTTTGTGGCCATTTCCTCTAGTTCTGTCAGTGGCCACCACTGAAAAGAGACCAGCACCATCCTCTTCACTCCCTCCCTTGAGGTACTTATAGACACAGATCAGGTCCCCTCTCAGCCTTCTCTTCTCCAGGCTGAACAGGCCCAGCTCCCTCAGCCTCTCCTCATAGGGCAGATGTTCCAGGCCACTGATCATCCTCGTGGCCCTGCGCTGGACTCTCTCCAGCAGCTCCACATCCCTCTTATACTGTGGAGCCCAGAACTGGACACAATACTCCAGATGTGGCCTCACCAGGGCTGAGTAGAGGGGCAGGATCACCTCCCTCGACCTTCTGGAGACACTCTTCTTAATGCACCCCAGGATCCCATTGGCCTTCTTGGCCACGAGGGCACACTGCTGCCTCATGGTCAACTTGTCGTCCACCATGACACCCAGGTCCCTCTCTGCAGAGCTGCTCTCCAGAAGGTCAGTCCCCAGCCTGTACTGGTGTCTGGGGTTATTCCTCCCCAGGTGCAGGGCCTTGCACTTGGCCTTGTTGAATTTCATGAGGTTTTTCACTGCCCAGTTGTCCAGTCTGTCCAGGTCCCTCTGGATGGCAGCACAGCCCTCTGGGGTATCGGCTACTCCTCCCAGTTTCGTGTCATCAGCAAACTTGCTGAGGGAGCACTCTGTGCCTTCATCCAGGTCATTGATGAATAAATTGAACAGGACTGGACTGAGGACTGAGCCCTGGGGGACACCGCTAGCTACAGGCCTCCAACTGGACTCTGCACCGCTGATCACCACTCTCTGAGCTCTGCCATCCAGCCAGTTCCTAATCCACCTCACTGTGCACTCAGCTATCGCACACTTCCAGAGCTTGCCCAGGAGGATGTTGTGAGGGACGGTGTCAAAAGCCTTGGTGAAGTCGAGATAGACGACATCCACCGCTCTCCCCTCATCTATCCAGCCGGATATGTTTTGCCATGCACTGTTAATTCTGGATGCAATGAGGAAAAAAAAAAGAGGGGGGAAAGTGAAGGGTTAGAATATGAGAGGTTTTTTTCAGTTCCTGAAACTTTTACCTCTAAGCAACTCATATTAAACCATCTGCTCTTCAAAGTATGGTCACAAATCACTGGGAAAAAAGAGAGAGAGAGAGAGAGAGAGATTTGTTCTCCAAGTAATCATTTCATTGCCACTGAAAACTATTTAAAATTATTCATCAGTGGAAACTCAGCATACACAAATATGGCCTAGTGCCCAGTTCTTGGTCTAACCACTGAGACCAAGTCACTGGGAAAATGGCTGTTTTCTCAGGCAGACAGATTTAGGAGCTAAACCATGGAATAACATCTGGATTGAATAATGTTAAATCCATGCCAAAAATAAGCTATAAATGTAACTGGCCAGCCCACCAGGCTTCTGCCCTTAGGACTGTTGCATGGAAAAGTCCTGCAAAAGGCTCAGTTCAAGATATGCTCAGAGATCCTGGAAATTTGCTTCTGGTTTATGCTAACGAGCATATGCCAAGTGAAATGCTTTGAACAGGCCACTGGAAAAGCTTTGCAGATACCAGGTTTTGTGACTCCAAGGAGCAGGAGGCTAAAATCTGCTTGGTTTTGCCAAGTTATATACAAACTAGGGCCTGATACCTCATGCATGAAATGAACCCAGCCCATTTAGGGGAGTGTCGGAGTAACCAAGCCTGAGCAGTCTAGAGACAACACAAGCACAAATGAAAAAACAAACAAAAAAAAAGCCCCATCTCTTCTCCACCCTTTAAACAATCAATATCAAGAGCATAAAAATTGCATTAAATCAGCTACAAATAGTGGCATCAGGGTCCTGGGCTCATCTGTTCAGATGTCCTTGCAGAGGGTCTCTTGGCAAAGCATACCAAGATGTGAAAGCTGGGTTGTATAGCCCTGCTCTTCTGTTCCCAGGAGCACATACGTGACTTCCCGAGCCTACCTCTCAGGCAGCAGTGACACAGGTCTCCCCCATACCCATGAGGCTATAAGCAACCTCACAAGGCCTCCACCATGCAGCGCATTTCTGTTCCAAATGTCACAGATGAGCCTCCTCCCACCATGTCTCAACCCCCCCCCCCCCCCCCCCCCCGCATCTGTGGATCCTACTTTTGGGCACTGCATGTGCTGTTGGGGCACCGTGTGATCCAGCTCCCTGCTGCACCTCTCAGGGATGGCAGAAGCGCCACTGCATCCAGCACACTGGAGCTCACCCATTTCCTCACAGGCAGAGAACTGTCCCTTATTTCTGGTCAGTGCTACCCAACTGCTACTCCATGGGGGCAAATAACAGAAATCTGCCATGATGTGCTGGTACCTGTGTCCCCCACCTCAAAAAAAAAAGAAAATTACAGTGTCCACCAAAGGACAACTCCATGTGAAAGGGCAATTCTGTACTGTATTAGAGACTTTAAAATGTTGCTCCTAGAGAGGTTATTGCACAAACTATTAGCCAAAGTCTCCCTTCGCATGAGAGCAATAACTGCTCTCTTGTGCAATCACAAGCGATAAAAGAACCATGCAACAAATTTCTTGACTTGTAGGTATTGTACTGAGAGCCCCTATATCTGGGTTCAAGTGAACAAGCACCATTTTCATAGCAGCAATACCATAGGACTTTACATTTACAAAACAGCAGTGACTGTAAAGGTTATTTTATATATATACACATACATACATACATACATATATATATATATATATATAAAAGGCCTTTACCAATTTTTTACAGCTCACAATTTTAATAAAGATCAGAGAACATATGGTGAAGAGACAATCTATTTGAGGGGGTCTAAGGCTCACAGGGGTTAATTATCTACATTATATAAGCAGCTTGGGACACAGACAAAACTGTACCATCATTACCCACGTATCAGTCTAATACTGTAACTGTCGGGTGCTAAAGTGTGCCAGCTGCTCTACAGTACCAAACCAAAGCCCATCCATGACTTGAAATAGAGCCAAAGTCTGATATGGTGCAGTGTATGTGGCAGAAGGACAGCTAAGAACCAGGCGGGACAGAGGTGCAAAGGTGAAGATTAAAGTCAAGTCCTGCTCAGAGCTGGTGCATGCACAGGTGCCTGGCAAATAAACGTATTTTATATTATTGACTCAAAGGAAAGGCTCTGAAGGTCGCTGTGTTATAAAAAACTGAACGTTTTTAAAATGGCAAATGCCCATTCCTCTATGGAGCCTCTCTGGCTGCTCTGATTTATTCTGGCAATATTACACACATTTCCAGCTTTGGCACAGACTGGTTTATACTGAGTGTGAGGGATTTCATTTAAAAATCCTGAGGCAAGACTATTCAGATATACCACCATAAATAGGTTTAGCCCTATTCCCTCCTGTCTGATCTTCTGTTCTTAAATGAAGATCTTCCTTACCACATCTTTTTGCCTCCCATAACTTAAAAACAAGAGAGTCCTCTGCAAGGACTAGAATCCTCCTTCCTCATGAAGAAATGAAATGTAAGAAATACACTTTTGTAAAAGTTTTTTTTCTTTGCTCAAGGATTGTCTATTTTGTGCCTAGTACAGACCTAAACCTACTGTCAGCACTAAAAAAAAAGTCACAACCAGAATTTGACAAGGATAAAACATTTTCATGTTCTTGCATAAGGCACTAATGCAAAATGAATTTTATCTTGCATCACCTAATGCAGGACCCCTTCCAGAGATATCCTAAAATAACTCTATTGTAACCCAGCAGAAGAAAAAGATCTGAAATAACAGATTTTTGAGAGTGGACTGGCATTATTACTGCCTCAGGTCCAGTAAATATTTAATTTGAAGATAAAGTTCAGTATAAGATCCTGCAGTATTTCATATTATCACCATATGAAGAGAGAGAACTGTGACAGGAAAGAGGGCTCCAAAAGGATGAGTCGGTTCTCCCCAGCAGGTATTATACATGTGGCCAAACAGGACCTTGGTGACAGAGGCCTGGAACGTGCTAGAGAAGCTTAAAGTTAAAAATACTTCTTATTCAGTTTTTATGGCAAGGACAGAGGCTCCCCAGCTCTCCCTTCCTCCTTCACCTGTGATACCTGGTTTGTCCTTTTCTTCTTCCTGCCCAGGATGTCTCGCTCATCCCTTGTCCAGGCACTCAGCAAGATGGAACTCACCATGTCTCAGAAATGCCTTGCAACAAACTATTTCTTAAGGCAAAGCTACATGTTCACACGCTTGTTTTCATCCACTTCAGAATGAAAACGAGTGCTTTCAAAGATTTTACCAACTGGAAATTCTTTCCCTTCTTCATATCCTTTACTATAATGCAGTAACTCCTAGGCATGCTGGTAGTGCAACAGCTTGATATAATTGCACATGTTGTTAATATCAGCGATACACAGTGGTGGGAAGTGATGTAAAACTATAAAAATAAATACAGCTCTGAAACAAACGTTGAGAAGTTTTTCAATTCACAGTTATTTTCCTCATGGGAAATTATGTCAAAATAAATACATTTTTCATACGCAGTGTCCGTGGTCATAAAAGATTTCCTGTTAGAGCTTCATGGGAGTCCCAAAACCATCCAAGCTTTGCTTCGGCAGAGCCACTCTTGGGCTGCAGGCCAGGCACTGTCCCGCTTGCAGTCTGGCTGCTCCATATGGAGCTGCTTGATCCTGCTGAGCTCTGCCCTAAGCTTGGCTGCTCATAACCCAGCTGTCCTGGAAAGCAGGCTGTCTTCAGCAGTGACAAGGAAAACCCAATGCAGTCCACTCTCCTCAAAATCTGAGCTCCATCTCCTTCCTCCATATCCTTCCCCTTCCTCTCACAGTGTCCCTAGGCTGGTTTTAAGGTGACTAAGTTGTAGCAATGACTGCGGCTCAAACCACTGATTGGAAGCCCTCCCTTGGTGCACACCTAGAGGTCAGGTATATTAATGTAGTTGAATTTTCCCTGTTCTCTGTTGCTGCTCATTTCATAGATGGTACTCGGTCATCCCCACCCTTTTGTTTTGATCTGATGCTCCAGTGCTCAGTTTAATTGTCATATGGTCAAGCCAATGAGCACAAATATCCCATGTTTATTAGTCATTATCACTGCCTGATCCTTACTTTCTTCCCACATGCTCCATTAACAGAATGTCTCCCCATTCTTCTCTGCTTAGGTAAGCTTACGTGCAGGTTAAACTTTATCACCAGGAAAGACCTCAGTCAGACATCTTTTCCACAAAAAAACACTTCTGCTGCTTATCTAAAGCATGTATTTCCCCATTTCAGCTTGAGCAGCCTCCATAAGGTTTAGTCATCTAGAAACTGGTTTCCTTCAACAGTTTTTTGTGCAAGTATCTGCCATGGCATTACATATTACTGTTTTATGAGGTTGAGTTTTAATTACATCCCTGTTCCTTGTGTAAAGAACACAAAAGTATAAAAAGTTGATTCTTGTCTCCAGGAAGTTCGGAATATGTTAGTCTTCTAGTTAAACTATATCCATCCTGGGAAAAAAAAAAAAAAAAAACACCCTCCTTATTTTCCTTACCTCCTAGCTCATGCGAAAACAGCCATGCCTTGCTGCTGGTTCTGATGGGAGGAATACTGATCCCATTTTCAGCAATTTACACCTGAGGTAATCCATTCTCACCCATAAAAGTCATTCAAGACCTCTACTAGTGTTATAATGTCAAGGTTAGTCCAGCTTTGTTTTTGGAATGGACATTAGACCTTTCCATGGGCAGGGGCTGACAGTAACTCGCAGACAACACATCTGCTCTCCAAAGCCAAGATGGAGAAGGAGACCTCAATGTGACATTTGCCCCGTGAGAAGACACAACTCCTTCTTGAGGGAGTATCAGAACAGCAAGTTTATGCCCCTACCCTCAGTCTTCTGAGCTCAAATAGGCTGGGGGAAAAAAAAATCATGTCAAAATATGTACTAACCTCTGTGTCCATCTTACACAGGGAGGAACAACAAGAGCCCTTGGAAAGGCAAGGTCAAATACTTTCCCTTTTAACACAGAAGTTGCTAACATGGATTCCTGAAAAGAGATCATAGCACCTTGATAGCACCCTGGACCTGGAGGTAGAGTAGGGAAATATCAGCCCCCAGCTCAGCTACTCCTGCTGTGAAGCCCCAAGACAGATGAAGATCCACCCTAATGAGTTACATGAAGCTGGACCACCTCAAGGATACAGCAGTAATCCTACTGTTGGATGCCTTTGTCCCTTCTGTTTCCCTCTCAGGACATGTCCTCCTGTTCACTGGGACATAGTCTGCAGCACTTTCCTGAGTAAACACAGGGAAAGTAAATAGAACATATCTTCCTGCACCTGCTCTGCGAGTGTAGGACTTGCTCCCAAGCATGTCCTCAAAAGCTAGTGCATGTACTGAGTTCATATTCTTTAGGTTTCCATCAGTGACAATAGTATTACCAGGTATTATCTGGTAATAGTAGTATTACCAGATCTTACTCACCTTTCAATTTCTTCTTTCTAAATTTTAATCCAAATAGAGGCATCCCAAAAGTTTCTTTTAGTCCAACTCTATGGAATTTCTGCAAGACAAGAGAGAAGGTTGTTCACAATGGGGATTTCTGCTCCTGCAGCATGACAAGATGTAACATAAACATGTAATTTCTGACCTTACAGTGGGAGATACTAGCTCCAAAGCAATATGATCAACAGCTGCAGTTCTTCCCACAGCAAGTTTTAAACAAAACTATCTCAAGTTTGCAAGTTGCACTCCTTCAGTGTAGGTTACTTTACATGGGATCTATTTGATCTATTCATCTCTTGACGCAGCAGAGAGAGGGGCCAATGAAGGAGAGGCGAAAAAGAATATTCCCTGCTACCTTGGCACTACAAAAAAAAAAAAAAAAAAAAAAAAAAAGGATGAAGGTACTCCCAGAGCTTGCATTTAAGACACAAAAGAAGCATGTGACTATTCCCAGCCCAACTAGTCTCCCTGAAGAGAAGGAAGCAAGGGGAAACACTGGCTTCCTGGGCATCTGCCTGCTCTCAACATGCGCTGGCTCACACTGCTGCCCATCTGTTGGGTATCCTCGGTGTTTGAGGCTAACTTGTACAGCTCTAAGTAAAAGTTCTCCACTATTGCCTGTAAAATTTCTGGCTCAGCAGCCTACAACTAGGCACCTGAAATGCTTTTAAGGCACTTAACACATTCTGATAGGCAGAGAGACGGAGCATTAGAAAAATCACATCAAGTCTGCTAGTGATCAAACTTCTGGTGTTCCCAGTATGGCACTGTTTATCTAAGGGACTTAATGGTCATGTTGGTGCTGACAGGCTGTGAAGATCCATGAAGAAGAAAAGGCTGTGTTCCCCCGAATGCCTGGCTGACCTGAAGCCTGAATCAACAGGAATGCTGTATTAATTGCTAAACAGACTAATGGAGCTAGTCAGAGAAGTTTGGGGAAATCACATTTTAACTAAGTTTTCTAGATGTCTGTAACTAATAGTCCATTATCGACGTCTGTAATAGAATTAAGTTGTTAAACTTTGACACTACTCAGGTTTCATGAAGAAAAATAAAAGTCATGAGTAAAGAACACCCACAATGAGGCCATGGCAACTTGCTAACATTCATACTGTCCCTCATAGAAAAAACACACCAACACCTTCTGTTTAATTTTAAAGTGACACTTTAAATAATATTCTATTTGTCCCTGAGCAAGGCTGACCAAGGAGAGGAGTAGAGCAGATGGTATACCATATTTCAGAAACACACAAATGTGAATACGGCCCCTGCCACTGCCTAGGTGCACTCCTGATTCACCATTGCTCAGTATTGGCTACAAGCTTGAGTCTCACAAACTTGAAGAAAAAGTCTACAATGATTGCACAGGTTGAAGTGTGCAGCTCTTCTCTGTCCCAGATGCTAAAACAGAGCTAACTCAATGAGCCTGAAATATTGCAAGCGGCAGCTGGTGATGTTCCAGCCAGCCTGCTGGCTGCCCTGGACCCCCAGCACCCCAGGCACAAGGTTCCCACCTGCACACCAGTCACATGCAGTTACCGCAGAGCTCAGGTACCCCTCTGTGCCCACTGTCCTTGAGAGAGATGCTTTGCTCGGTCACTCACATCAATCCAAGTGGTTCTGCTAACCAGAAGAAATGTTTGAGCAATACTACTCCCCAAAGTTTCCTCTGTCTATGGAGCTACTTAAAGTTGCCATACTCAATATCACAACCTAAAGCTTTCCCAATCCTGCTGTTCTTTTGAGATTAATATAAAATATCCCTAGCACTTCTACTTTCCATCCCTAACTGACCTTAGTGTATCATTTTCAACATATTTTTCTGTATCATTTAGGGTTCGTTAATCCTATGTCTTTTTAAAAATTCCTAATTAGGATTTAGCTCCTCACAAACAGGTCCCTACACACATAAACATGCTCCCTACACACCTAGAGCTAAAGACCTTGGACTCTTCCTAGAGCACCAAGAGCTGCAGATCTGATAATCACAGTCCACATGTAGCATAAGATTGCCAAGGGTTGGCCAGTCGTAATCATTTGATATAGGTACAGCACTGAACTCTGGATTTTGCTGTATTTGCCAAATGTTTTAGAAAGCCTATCTGCAACTACTAAATTTCTCCCAGCTGCCCACTTAATTGAAAGGCATATAATTTCAGTAGAGGCAAAAAAGGGTGTTTATTTTCATGGGAGAGAAGGGAGGTTATAAGCCTTCTCTCAGCAATAATAAAATCAAACAAACAACAGAGTTAAGATCAGCTTATCATAAACAAAAACATGAGACTTCCTTCAGCTCCAACACAGGGGTTTTGTTAATTACTGTGGGACATTAATCACTGGTTTCTGGCATGACAGTGGTGTGATAAAAAAACAGCAACAATACACTATTTTGTCATCGGGCATCTTTAATTCCTTCAGCTTCTCAGTGCATTTGGTGAGAACTGCATTCACTGAATATCTTTGCTCAGCAGCAAATTCAGATTACCTTTAAGGGCAGCTTGATTAAGCACAAATATTCCTACAGGCTCATCATTCCAATGAAAATTTGTATTTTAGGGCAGACTTTACTGTGATAACTTTACCCATTTGTACCGGTACCTTTCCAAATACGTTACTTCCATCACACAGATTTATCACAGCTGCTTGCTTAGCTGAAGCCCACAAGTTACAAATCTTTCCAAAGCTTTATACCTGATCCTCTAAGCATTTGGATCCGAAAGACCTTATTCTTTAAGTAAAATTCAGTTCCTGCCTTGCCAAAACCACAATGTCATTTGAGAATGTGTCAGTATTCAATAGGTGCACCCATAATGACACTAAAAGCTTGACACACCCCTAACCCGCTTAACATGTACATGTTATTTTGATAATATTACAAATATCTTTCATTTTCCGATTTGTTTTCCACCCACGTTTCTCATTCTCAGTTTTTTCACAGTCCATAGCTTCTTTGTGTGCCTTGTACTAATAGCACAGTTTCTGGCAATACACCGGAATACTTTTATGTTCTTGTTTTCAGCCTGAGCGTTTGTTGTCTTTCTGCTGCAAGTATGAAGGCAAACATAAGCAGATGGTGGTGGAGTTATCCTCCTGTCGATGTGCGGCACTTCATACCCGTGCTAGCTGTCACTTTGACTGCTTTGATCACCACAGGTTGCTTTGGACGTTGCATTTCACCTGTTCCTCAAGTGCCAGGTACAGTTCTCATTTGTGCTAGGATTCATAATTTCTACAGCAAGATGCGGTCCTCTTGGCTGATGTTAGCTCTGCCTGCCTGATCTTTTTTGCTTATTTTTGTTCGTTTTTTTTTTTTTTCTTGGCACATTTAGGGCTCTCAGTTGTACCTTACACTCTCCTCCAGGCTTTTGTTCTGTATTCCAGTTGTGATCAAAATCCACATCCCTCTTTACTCTTGTCTTATGTCTTGCTTTATTTTTTAAGTGAGAGGTTCATCTTGCCATCCAAAATTGCAACACTGGATCTTCAGCCTCATATCAGTCACATACACTGCTATGGTTTTAATTTCCCTTTGCACTTTCTGGAAGAATGATGTTTCTCATACACTGATGTTTTCATGTGGTGTGAAGTACTTCTCAAATTTTGGTATGAGATTTTCACAACCTCCTATTTCTAAATTAACTGAAAACCATAAACCATATGAAAATTTCCTATAGTCAAAGCACAGACACCTTTGCATTTGCCTTCATTTTCCCAGGCACCAGTGATTTTCAGATGCAAAGTGCAGCACTGTTTAAACCTCCTCAAGTTGTCTTCCATACTGTATGTCAGCTCAGCTGGAGTTTTTTGCTGCTCCCTTTTCCACTTGACTATTTTGTTTCATTTCTTTTTCCTCCTGGTACCCTGTGCTGTTCAGTAATCAACTGAGGCCCACAGGATTCAAGAGAGGAGATCTCTATTAGCCATGCAGTTCCAACTCCTCTGCTTAACAGGACATGTGTTACTTCCTCATCTTTCCAGAGCCTATAGCAAAAATCATTTAAAGACCAAATTCCCAGTTACTCATTTATGGGGAGTCAGGGGTATAAATTATGAATACATTTCCTCTGCTCACTGTGAAAGTCTTTCGTATATACAGTGCTCTACAAACAGCCTAGCTAGGGCCAATGCTTCTGCAAAGACAATCTACCTCCTCCGTGGCTCCGTGGATATTTTTTAATATCCACGAGAGAAGGGGTCTTGAATGGGGAGGGGATGCTTTTCCAAATTCAAGCTCAGCTTTATTTAAGGCCTGAGAGACAAAAGCCAAGGTCTAGATTGACCAACCGGGAGCAAAGGCAGTCTCCTGCAGCCTGGAGACAGAAGGAAACGCTCCTTGACCCTTCTACAATAAGTAGAAAAATCAGAAAAGACGCCAACTTGATGAACAGAAAGCAGATGTTCCGAGTGGAAAATATGTTTAGTTTCTTGGCCCAGTTTCTCTGGGTGTAGCTACATGATATATCAGATTCAATAAAAAATATGAATTAAAGAACACTTGGTGCTTCTGCTCCCACTACCTTATTCCTAGGCTCTGTGAAATGAATCATGTTAAATATAATCATTTTTAGAAAGGTTATTTTTAATGCAGATCCTGGGGTGTAGTCCAGTACAGACCAAAATTCCTGTCCAAACAGTGGTTTTAGCAAATCTGATGGGGCAGTGATTGCAATGTGATGGTGGAAAAAGGCACCCAGAGTCCAGGGAAGGTAGGAAGGAAAATAAGATTTCTCCAGTCAGTTTTACCTCCAAAAACGAGGTGATATATATGCATCCTTATTATGCAAAAGACTGGTCTATCCGAAAATTCAGAACATGTGCCATGCTTTTACTCAATGGCTCTCTACAGCTCTCTATGTTAAATCAGCTTCCACAGGTGAGCAAGATTTGTAAGGAAATGTTTTCATCTTTATTCAGCTGATGTGGCAACCACAAATATTTACAAGTCGTAGAAGTTGTTTCTGTTTTTTTTTTTTTTTTTTTTTAGTACTAAATACTCCATCAGAGTTGAGCATATGAGAAAGTAGAATCCCAAGCACAGGACATCATGACAGAAAATGTTCAAGACTGCCTGTGTTGACTATGTATCATGAGATGAACCAAGTCTAAGTCTAAGACTTTGAATGCATATCACTTTAAAGTGGATTTGGAAAGACAGTTGGGAAAATATGTAAGGGTTTAAATAAGTTAGGTAAGTCTCCTAGATCCCTATTTTTTCCTTGCTTTTGTTTTGTACCAATGTCAAGTGCTAAAAAGGAAGAGTCACATTCACTCACAGGTATCACACAGAAAGGCACCACAGTTGGTGCAACACCTCCTACTGCACTGCCAAAAGCAGAGTATAGCCTGGCACACCTTGGCACGGATTGACCTTGTAAAAAGTTTGTAAAGGGCTCCATATAAAGTGCTGAAGCATTAACAGTTTCAGTCAAATTGTGGTTCCAAAGAGCAAGCTTCACTTTCCTCTATTTAAAGCAACCATTAGAATATTAGCCATTCAAAATAATTAGTATCAGTCATCTTTAACATTATTATATATTAGCAATTATATTTTTCTGCCCCTCTGTCCATCCTCCCATGTTTGAACACATCAAAAGAAAAACAGGGAACAGCACAGGTTGCACCTCTCTACTTTGCAAATGGAAAACATAGGAAACAAATGGCAGAACAGGCAACTGAGACTTGTGTTTTTAATCTCAGAATAATGCTCTTATTTTGGGGGAACAGTTGGTTTTGCTTGGATTCAACTTGAAATAAGTTTAACAAACAGTAAAGGACTTATCTAGTAGTCAGGATTCACAACAGAAGTGAGGATTTAAATCCGCTTGCTCTCTGCAAAGAGTTTGAAAGTTTGCCTAAAACTTTCCCCAGCCGAACAGGTATCCTGGCTGAAGGGAACCTGCCCTTCACTATTTTCTGGTACTGTTCCAAGCTATATGTGCAGAAACTCACGAAATTATCCACAGAAGAAACTGCTCCTACTCCTTACACTCTACTGTGCCAATACAATTAGCTGTAATTGTGGGGAAACAGACTCAATCTGTTATCATATCTGCCACGTTTTAAAGTAATGATGCGACATCCTCCATCTGTCTTCATTAAAACCCTCTTTAAATTGACACCAGAATGGCTGTCAAAATTTGCATTCAGCTCCTTTGGGTACGTTAGTTGTAATGCTCAGGTTACTGATCAACAACAGAGAAAGAGAGTATGCACAGGGAGAAACACAAACTGCAGCCTGCTCCCTCCAAAACTGTTCAAACAATAGCTGTTTCCTCATACAGCTGCTGGCTAAAATCATGCACAACTCAGTTCACCCATAAGTCTATCAGCACGGGCATATAAAGAAAAACTCAATACGAAGCACTTTGATTAGGCATTACAAAAATCTCAGATCAGAAAATGAAAGTTTTCTGCCTCAGAAGTTGACAGAGAAAAGGAACTAGTCGGAGGAAAGTATTCAATCTTACCCTTGAAGGCTTCTAAAAGTTGCAGCGACAAAGTTCCTGCCCTCCATAGCACTTCGGTATACTCCTCTCTTCTCATTTACACACCGCTTTATCCCCTCCCAAGATCAACAGCTTCGCGCACAGCCATGGAGAGACAACATTCATCTACGAAACCAAAGCTTCTTTATGGGGTGAAACAGGCATTGTATCCCTGTAAATTCACTGCCATTCCTGCCTGCCATGCAATGTCCCAGTAACTAAACTTACTCTAAGTTCCCTACTTCTTCAGTCACCAGGCTTGGCTCCTTGCCAAATTCTTTTCTCTCTCTCTCTCTTTTTTTTTTTTTTTTTTTTTTTAACTTCTGTTTCCTGTTGATATGGAGAGTGTAGTAGCTCCCTTAAAATAAAATGCCCAGGACAACAAGCTGTGAAAAACCAAAGCAGAAGAGCAAAGCACCTCCGGCTGTAATAACCCCTTTAATTCCAGAGACAACTGTTGCTCTCTTTACCTACCTCCTGCTGATGCAGAAGCTTTCAAAAGGAAACCAAGAGAGTTAAAGAGTCCAACATATCAAATTGCTTTGAAAAAGGATGAACTTGGTAAGGGATCCATTTCCCAGAAATAGCCCCACTCTCTGCCTGTACTCCCAAAGTTAGCCAGGATTCTTTAAGCACATAGAGAATATCCTACAAGCTGATCTCAAGGCTCCACCTAGTCCATTTTCTGACAGTTGCGAGGAGCAAACGCTGAGACAAAACCCTCAGTTGCATAACTCAACCACAGAGCTTCCTCTAGTCAGTCAACAGACAGCTTACGCGCCAAAATGTAAGGGTTTAACTCATCCCTTACACAGTGACCTCCCCTATGCCTCTCTGACACCCGCATAGTCTCACGGGCAGTGCCAAGCTGCCAAGGTGATCCTCCTTGCCTACTGCTCTCAGAGTAATCCCAAGTCTCTGCACCTTCCCACTCGCTTCGGCAGACCACACTCAAACCTTCTTTCAAATATGAGGATCCCTCACACCGCAGTGCCCCCCGTGTGCCCGTCTCCCAGTGTTTTACCTCCTAGATACTCTAGAAAAATAGAACTGAGCCAACTACAACTCCAAGCAACCTTCATGCTTCCCTACACCTATGAATTGTGAGTATTCGGAGATGACTGTATCCTTCCCTAAGATATGTCAACAGCAATGCCTGCCAGGAACATGCTAATTTATTACAGGCAGCAAGAGAAAGCCTATTTATTATAGAATATTTTAATGCATTTCTCTCTCATTTTTCTTTTATCTGTTGTGTTTTCCCATTAGATTTGTGTGAACGCTATTAGAATTCAATCCTACACACAAATACATTAATCAGCTGATTTAACCTAAGAACATGAAAGTCAACGGTTTGTCAAAGAGCATTTTCTGGAAAATGAAGTTTACTTAAATCCCACTGATAGAAAGACTATGGAAGGTCCTGGACAAGGCAGCAGCAGTTGCCTAGTGGTCATGAAGGGATTAGGAGTAGAGAGGCAATAAACAGGATCTTTTTGCATTATAAGTAATTTCTGAAGGAAGAGCAAGAGCCTGTATCCTTCTGCATTGATGCCAGGGTTATTTTTCAAAGCTCCACCTATTTCAGGTAACCTTAATTGTATCTGATTTCTACTTTCAACATGAAGGATTCATACAAACAGCCAACATGGAACGGAGGAAATCATCTCCTCAAGAATAAAGTCATTTTTAGAAGCCTGTGAATAGACAAACATCTAATTTGAAGAAAAAATTTCCCCTTCAATGGTCATTTCTCATGTTCCTGCTATCTATACCCCATCTCAACCCCAACACTCACTCACTGCAAGTATTGCTTCTTTTTTTTTTTTCCCTATGGAAAAAGAAGAAGGATCTATATGAATTTCAGTTCTTCCACAATTTCAAGAAACTCTTTTTCTTGCTTTATTCTGGGCTTTCGTGCTTTTATTTTTTTTTTTCATTCATCGCACACTACTGCCAAACTTTCTGTCTTTGCTTCTAACTTTATGCTGACATGTTCCTACTTTCACCCTGGCCTCAGTCATTTTCTGCTTCCTAGTTTTAGGTCCATCTCATTTCTTTGATAAAAGAGTGGACCTAATTGAAAAAACAAGTGGCCTTGGGGCTCAGTCTTTAGGGCTGACAGCAGCTTATGGCTAAGCTGTTTTGTTTTTCATGCTTTTTTCTTTGGCACCAAACTCTGCATCACCTATATTGGTCAAGTCTTTTCCCCTCAGCTATATTTTCCCCACAGACTTCAATGAATCCTCTCATGTAAGCAAAGTTCAGCACACGAGGAAGCACTTAGAAGTGTGGGAGTGATTCAGCATTATCAGCTAAGCTCTGAGGTCCCTCGTACTTACATTAAACGTAGCTCCCTGGAAAACATCTTCCCAATGATCACACTATTTTTTTTGCTCCTTTACAAATACGTTAATGCATCAGGGATGGTTCCCACCTTTAAAGTTAAGTTGTCCAAATTTCAGTGCTTGCATAGGTACCTATGTGTATGCTGGGTGCTTGAGCTCCCACTGCAGTCAGTGGAGTCAGTAAAGGTGAGACTGGACTACATTTGGGTGAGATGAAGCACCCTACAGACTCGGCTAACTGCATTCAGTCTCTCTCCATCTGTGGTAGTAGAATCTCAAACACTGAGCACACATATTGACTTCTAATTTAGGTGCTGTAATCTATGACCTAAATCATATACTATATCTATAGCCTATATACGAGCCTATAGTAGCCTTTCTATCTATAGTAACAAGGCAGCAATTAGATTGCTGTGCTCTCCCGCAGCCCTGCACCTTCCTTCCGCTTTGGTACAGCCACATATCTGGAAAGAAAGCGTTCAGGCTGTGGCCTTTTCCTTAAACAAGAGCTATTTACTTTGGTGAACAACTACCTCCATAGCTTGATGCTTCACCTTTGAAGGAAGATGAATCCTCATCTTCCCCTGCCACAAAAGGTTAGTGTAGAGTAGGATGGATTAAACTCCTGCCCTTTGAACATTATTCTAGAACTGTAGCTGGCAGAATGACTTCCAGTCATTCAGTCTGTGTTGGATTTCAAGGCTGATCAAGACACAGAACTGAGGACTCAATGTAAGTGGTGTTTAATAGAGGCCCTCAGCCCACTCAGGTTCAGATTCTCCATCCTTCTAAAGAGCCCTGAGAGCCAGAGACTATGGAGCACACAAGAGCCAGACTTGCTTGATAAGCTACTGCAGCACTTAATATGCTTCCAAACGATCAGAGGGGATGGTTTAAGGACTGAAAAAAATACACCCTGGAGCATTCTGCAGTGTAGACTTCAACTAAATGCCAGCCCTCTCAGTAAGGCCTCCCTAGGTCAGTACTATCAAAACTGCTTTCAACCAACCCCAGCCGGCCAAGGGCTCCTCTTTATGAGGTGTGATGAGGAGCAAATATCATTTGGGGCCCACAGGCAGGTCTGTTATTGTCATTAGATTCTACAAGGGCTGTTAGGGGGTCAGATGGGCATTTTGCCTTGGCTGCTCTTACAAGAGACTTTCTCCATCATTTTGCTAAGGATGCTAAGGGATGTAAGACCGAAAGGAACAACTAGGGATACTGATGTCAATCCCTTGAATATCAGAGAACTTTTAAAAAGTGCAGTGCAGGAGGACCCACAAAACATCCTATTTGCAAATTGCCATAGGCCACAAAACACTAGGACAGTAATAAAGCAAGGAACAGAAGATCAAAAGTCCCCAAAATACAGTGTGTCACAGGCAAAGTTGAAGTGCACTAACAGCATCCTCAGTCCCAGTAGAGAATGCAATAACTAAGGCTGGCCACTGGCAGCAAAAAAGCACACGAAGACTCCACTACAGAGGAGAGGAAAAAGAAATCCTGAAGCTTCCTGTAAATATGACCAGACTGCAAGATGAAAGTGACAGGGACACAGGCAGGCAGCCTTTTGAAGTGACCAGACAGGAGGATCAATTTCTGTCAGAGCAGCCTTGCCTGTTGGAAGCTACTCAGCCAAATTCATTTAACTGCTCCTCCAAAGAACTGACTCCAGTTCTGATGGAAATTGGTTGAAATTCAAAGTTACGTAATTTGGAGAGGCGCTCTGAATTCCTATGAGCATACATCCAGCTGCTTGGATGCAATCTGAGCTGATCTGGTGAGCAGCTTCAGCAGGTCCATAATGAAATATTCCCATATTTCACTTATAATCCCAGCACCTGGGAAGAGAGAGGGTGCCAAATGGAAACTAGTCAGAAAAAATAGTTTCAGTGGGTGTGTACAGATTAATATGACTCATACTGCTCAGGATTCGGTAGAGTGCCACTTACCTGCAACGGGAAAGTAGGGTATGTAGTAAAAATTCCCTTTCTCTCTCAGAGCCCCTCACTCAGCCCTTAAGAAGAATAGGATCATCTACAAAATCCACAGAAATCCACAAAGTTGCAGGCTCTTGCTTCCAAAAAGAAAACAGCAAGTTGTTTTGGTGACTATTAGTCTCTTCCTCCTGGCACCAACACCAGCAAGTGTTGGTGCCAGGAAGAATGGCACCTGATGTTTTAAAACAGGAATTAAAATAGTCTCTCTCTCTCTTTCCCTTTCACAGTCTATGGGAGACAGAGCAGAGTTAAAGATATTTTGGTCAAAGAGCATTCATATGCATTCCGCAGTTCAAATTACACTGAAGGGGGGTGAAGTTTGTGCTCAGTGCTGTTGGGAAGGAGGCCTGAGTTTATCCTTTTAGAGAGGTCTGGTTCTCGCCAGATTTTGTGCCTTGTGTTTACGAGCTCTCCTCTGGCCAACAATTTTCCTTTCTCCTGGTGGGGAAGGGGCTGGTCGATGGGGAGGAGCTCTTGCAGGTATATAAACCATTTACTGTGATCCTGGGGAACATTAGGTGATTTGACAGTCACCAAAGTCATTGGGAATTGATGGAGATCCACCTGTGACAGGCTTAAATTCTTGGAATATAAATCAATGTCTCTTCATTTGCCTGGGATTATGCATATGCCTGACTATATGGGGAAAGAATACTGAATAATCCGCCACTGCAGCAAAGCTCAGGTGTGTCCATGCTGCCTTTAGCATGTATTTCCTAATCATCTTCAGTGAACAACATGGAATCATGGAATGGGAGGAAATACTTGGGAGGGCTCATTAAAAGCTGCTCGTGCCTATGTGAATAGAAAAACCAATAGCTGAAGATAAAGCAATGGCCCAGCCTCAGATTAAAGTGCCCTTTGCAATATGGGTATTACACAAGACCTCCTGCTGTTATTTGCAAGCCAGTAGCTGCCACAAACTCATGCTGTGTTTGGTGACATTTCAAATGCTGTCACATGGGCACTCCTCAGATACACGTCAAAATATAAGAGCATGCATCTGAGGAACTAGGATAGCCCTCGGTGGGACCCACTGCTTGAAGAGAAAATCAACCTATGCAGAGCCAGCAAAAAGCCTAACACATGTTAAGAGAGGTTGGGCGGCAAAGGAGGACAGAGTCAGAAAGGAACAGCCATCTCCTAAGACAAGGTCCAAGGACCCAGTTTATTGAGAAGAGAGAATCTGGCTCCCCTCTGAAGCATCAGTATTTGCCAAGTTAACCAAAGATCTTAAATGGCTACTCTAATACATATTGGCATAAATATGCACAAAACTATTAATTTCCCTGAAGATTCCTTGAAAGGAAACTGCATGACATTTATCGACAATTTGCCCTTGAATTGAAGAATCACCTCTATGCTAAGCAAGCAGTACGTAACGTGGCTCAGCCAGCATGGCATAGACATGCCAGGGCCTGGCACTGACAACCTTTGCTTTTATTCAGTACAAGTTTATTTTATGTTGGATTGTTCCGTTCTGTGTTCTCCAGGTGTTTGAAGGAAATGCATGTTCCTTTGCACTTGCACAGCTGAGAACAAAGACCTGCATTATTCTCATCTTTGTGCACACAGACAGGCTTTTAAGTAGCAAATTCCCATTAACTTCAATGCAAGTTTTGCACATAAATCCCTCTGCAACCCAATGAAAGAGAGGAATAATTTGATGGGTGTACAGGGCCTTCTGGATAAGATGACAGTGTTAAGTAGGACATGTTCTTGTCCCCAAAGCACTACAACAATTTAAAAAACACTACCTGGAGGGGGAGAACACAGCAGCAGCTCTTAAGCCAGGGAGAAGTCCAGAGACAAGTACAACAGCCACAAAGGTGCTAGGGGAACAGCTCTGATCTGAGGTTAACCATTTCTCTCATTGGGGTGTGATGTAGATCACAGAAGATCCTTATATAATCAAGGAAATGCATGGAGTGGGAGGTGGGTTTTCAAGCTAAACACATTACTCCCAATGTCACCATTTGTCATACTGTGTTTGGTTTTCCCGTGCTGCTGGCAAGATGAAACTAGTTGTGAACCCTGCAAGGAGAAAAGGCATCTGCTTTTTCTGATAAAATCAAAAAGGTTTTCCCAGTGTATCTCCAGGAGGTTGTGACACACAGCCTGGAGCTAGGAATGTGCTAATGAAGGCACACAACAGAAAAACTTAATCAAAGAATCACAGAGATGAAAGGGAATTCAGTAAGGTAGCGACAGTACTATGTGGTACCAAACACTTAGGGGGAACTGAAGAAAGGAATTTTCTTAACAAGGAAGTGGAAAACCCGGTGGAAATCATCTGGCTTGGTGTGTCACAGAAAGAAAACTGCAACCTTTGCTCGCACCTCCTCTGTCCCAGGAAGGGGGGAGGACGCAGCAGTCATCTTTGATAGTTTTCAGATAAGGACATGATATCCCAACTGAAAATAAGAGATAAAAGATACATGCTTACATGCAGGCTATTGCAGACATCAAGAAGCTATGTTGTTAAGCATAAACTTCAGGGTGTCTTTTGTTATATTAGGTTTGGAGGTGTTTTTTTGTTCCATTTTCCATTATTTACAAATCTGCCTTTTTAACTTTCGTACAACCTCGAACCTTGGCAAGCGATGCAGCAGTCCTCATGCCAGACATGGTGGATCTCAAAAGCATAGTTTGCAACATCTTTTCCACAGTCCAGCTCCAGATTAGGCTTCTACCCCAGTACCCAAAGCATACAGCTGCTAGTTTGAAAGCTAATATTACAGGGGTGAGTGAAGAAGAAATGTCTTCTAAGAGCCAGTAATATCTGGATAAGTTCCCTGTATGAAGAAAAGTAGTAGAAAATATATGTAATCCCTATGGTTATTTGCAACTCTGGTAGCAACAGAAGTGTATTCCGAAGAGAATAAATGCCCTGTACATGTAAAGCATAATTCGACCTAAAAAAAGAGAAAAATTGGATTAGGTGTGGGGTGGAGAGTGGAACAGAGATTCAAATGGCTTAGATAGAGATCTGAGGGCTGTTTGAATGTCATCTGCTGAAAAGGGAATGTTTGCTCAGAAAGGCAGAGCTTCATTCATGTGGACATGGATTTGTCCCACATGGAGACTGATATTCGGGACGAAGGAGAAAAAGCAGCATAAAACACAAAGGGGTCAGGCAGTGTCTCAAGTGAGTTCGTATAGCACATTTGGGAAGACAGTTACCCTACTCTAATTAAAAATGTTGAGAATATTTTTTTTTGTAAACCAAATAAAGAAAAGCACTTGTCACTTGTTAGCCTGGCTAGCCTATGTGCAGCACAGCTCTATGGTTAACCAGGAGGGAAAATTTTGGTGATAATTCAGAAAATGATTATCTTGCCAGAGCAAGTAGCCAGAGTCAAAAATAAGATCTGGTGATCAGCAGTACCTAGAAAACCTCTTTGGTGTGTGGCAAGATAGTGGGTGGCAGGTCTATACCTTGAGAGCCCCCAGTAAGCCTGTGACATGAGGCACATAAGACCCAGAGAGACATGACATATAAATAGACCAAAGCATATATTGCTTCATTAATCAATATCTGGAATGACATTGCAGGATTATTTCAATTTATACAGTAAATATAATTTCAAAAGTTACGGAGTAAAGTCTGAAGCATTTACTTGGTACAGGTGTTGCTCAGAATGCCTGTAAAACAAGCTCCAGTGTTCAAAGGGTGGGAAAAAAGACCCCCAGGAAAGAGATTCTGCAGGTTTGTTGGACTTAGGCTGTATCACAGGGTATCTAGAGGAGTTATTGTTCATTAGTGGTGTAAAGGTTTTGAAACAATTTCTTGACAGCTGTTTTCAGTCTCCAGCTCATTTTACAAGTGTCCTACAATTTTGATTGTGTTTTTCCATTTTTGGTGTTTTGTTTGTTAAAGAAACAATAAGGGACCTCCCTGGAGCCTCTTACAAGCATTGAAAGAAGAGACACAAAGGAAGGAGTTTGTGCAGACAAGATAGCAGAGACAAAAGGATTCACACACACAGAAAAAAAAAAAAGTTTAGAATCATATTAGGATGAAGTAAAATAGCCTTGAAGTCATACCTAGACTGAAAGACAGACACACTTCTTGATAATTATAATCATAATGAGAAGTACTGGAAACCAGCAAGTTTGACATGACTGCTTATGGGTAAGAGCTTATATTTCAATCGCTGCAGTCTCAGGGCTCCTCTCACGTTCACAAGTAAGTTTAACACAGGCAGTTGAAGCATTTGTTGGGCTTGCAGCGGAAGAGGCTGTTAGAGTAGCCATGGTTTACAGGCCCGCTAATAAACACAAACCACCATCAATTTCAGCTTATGCTCACATGACATTTCCTATAAATACTGGCAACACAGGAGATGTGCAATTGTGTGGTTGACCTTTCTACGAGGGTTCAACCTTTAAGAAATGCTTGGGTTCGTAACCACTCCAACCGTCCCACCCTTATGAACATGAGTCAGAGCCCTTAGGAAGAAACCCTCTGATGTGGAGACCAGTTCCTCTGAGTCTACACTACACAGCACCAAGAGCACAGGGCTTTCCTCTGCATGGGGCAGCCAACGTAGCAGCATCGAGAAGGAGAAAACCAGAGAGCGCTATCCTTATTAAGATCGAATACAGCAACATGTTACTACCAACCATAGTTTAAGCAAAAGCATTGGTCACGTTCCCCTTATTCCTTTATCAGTATCCTTTACTGTTTAAAATTGCTGTTGAAAAATTGAAGCTGTAGATTCAAGACAGAAAAGTAAAGTAAATCTTACGTGTTTGAGAAGTGAAATGCCAGGAAGAGAATGTAACCTGCCTGACTACCAGCAACAGTATAAACTACACACAATGACTGTTATCAAAAGGCGAGTGAAAAGAAAGTGAAGGTCTTAATGTTAAGCTGCTAGGAAATCCAGATAGTCGCTGAAATTGCAACCCCCAGTAGCTAAGAAAGAGCCCCAATAAACTCATAGAATCATAGAATACTTAAGGTTGGAAGGGACCTCTAGAGGTCATCTAGTCCAACCCCCCTGCACACGCAGAGTCACCTAAAGCACATGGCACAGGACTGCGTCCAAGCGGGTTTTGAAGATCTCCAGAGAAGGAGACTCCACAACCTCTCTGGGCAGCCTGTTCCAGGGCTCTGGCACCCTCACTGTTAAGAAATTTTTCCTTAAGTTCCTGTGGTGCTTCAGTTTGTGGCCATTATCTCTAGTTCTGTTGGTGGCCACCACTGAAAAGAGGCCAGCACCATCCTCCTCACTGCCTCCCTTGAGGTACTTGGAGACACTGATCAGATCCCATCTCAGCCTTCTCTTCTCCAGGCTGAACAGGCCCAGCTCCCTCAGCCTCTCCTCATAGGGCAGATGTTCCAGGCTCCTGATCATCCTTGTAGCCCTGCACTGGACTCTCTCCAGCAGCTCCACATCCCTCTTGTACTGTGGGGCCCAGAACTGGACACAATACTCCAGATGCAGCCTCACTAGGGCTGAGTAGAGGGGCAGGATCACCTCCCTCGACCTGCTGGAGACGCTCTTCTTAATGCAGCCCAGGATCCCATTGGCCTTCTTGGCCACGCGGGCACACTGCTGCCTCATGGTCAACTTGTTGTCCACCATGACGCCCAGGTCTTTCTCCGCAGAGCTGCTCTCCAGAAGGTCGGTCCCCAGACTGTACTGGTGTCTGGGGTTATTCCTTCCCAGGTGCAGAACCTTGCACTTGGCCTTGTTGAATTGCATGAGGTTTTTCACCGCCCAGTTGTCCAGTCTGTCCAGGAAGGAAATAAGGATCACATGAATAATTCAGTAGGAAGGAAGCAATGAGATGAAAGTATAATATCGTAAATAAGCTCTCCGGGCAAGCGGAAAGCTGCACAGGCCCCTGGACAAGGCTGGGAAAGTGAGAAGGACCTTTGTTCATCTAGGGGTTAGTTACTGGCCCTGTCCACAGAGCATGGACCTCGCTTTGACCTTGACTTTACCATAATATTGTCCAGTTTTAGCATCTCACACTGTTGCCTGTCACTGGAGCATGTGAGCTAAAAGTAAAGTGTTCAGTGGACTGTGACTTGCCTGGTTGTCCTCCATTCAATGCTCCTGCCTGGGTCATGGCTTTGGGAACACTGGTAAACTGCACTATTCAAACTTTTGAGGTGGGGAAGTATGTTTTAGGTGTGCTACAGGATCGACAGGCAGCAGAGTAGAAGTCACCTCTCCAAGCTTCCCAGCCTTAGGGCACTACCAAGTCTGGGGGTCTCAGGTGGATTTACCTCATCATCATTATACCTGCTTAGACATGCACAAGATGGTTTGCAACCAAGTTACACTGATAGAGACACTATCTCTGTCATCAATAGTATGGCCAGCCCTAACCTATCTGTCAATATAATTTTTGAGCTAAAATCTCATTTGCAAAGATATACATAAGGATTAGTGCAATATGTTAACTTTAGCTAAAACAAAAAAGGTCTCTACAACTGCGAGCCTCACTGAACGAATCTCCTGCTGGCTTCAATGAGACTTTTGTCTGTGTCAGGATGCCTGAATATTCACGTTTTCATGGACTGAGAGAGAAAAGCAATTCTCCATGGTGAAAATCCTCCTTCCACACATGGATTTAATCGTGGGTTAATCATGGACAGAGAGTCAAACAGGCATCAGATATGGGGTAATGCTGGAAAAGTCCCTGTGTCAGAGTAGCAAGGACTTGAGAGGAGTTATTTTTCTCTGTAGTAGAGAAGATGCTAGATGCAACGTGTTCAAAGTAAATTCTCTATTATCACAATGTTTTTGAGCAGTGTTCTGGTCTCTTCTCTTTGCACAGTTTAATCAAACAGAAATAATGCTCAGTAAAAGCGTATCTAGGTGAAACCTAATGACCTAAGATATACAAGGTTTCTAAGTGAGCGACACGAATTCTCCATTCTGGCCTTTCCTTCTCCAATTTTAAAGGTGGCAAGACCATTATTTTCACTTAGTACACAACAGGCCACAAAACAACACTCATTAATTTGATCATCCATCTAGCTAGAGCGTATCTTTTCCAGAAATAGTTACGATGCAAAAACCTTTATGATAGAGGCAAGAAGATCCAATGTTTCAGGTCTTTACTGTTAAACCAAAATGCAATTGCCAGCACCAAGCATAGAGAGAGTACTGAGCCCCCAAGAGAAAGCTAAGGCCTGTCTCTCTTCAGAAATTATAAACGGAGACATAAATTCAAAGCCAGGAAAGTGAACACATGCCTTCTCACTGATTTTGGAAGGCTTTGCTACAGCTTCACTTCAGTGATCCCAACTTACTCAAATTTTCATGTGTCACTGACATAGTGAGACTGTCACTACCTAAAGAAAACTTAGACCACAATACTCACTCTCAAGAACCAACATATACAGGTGCACAATAATTCACTATGCTAAAGCAAAACAGCACATAAGAAAAGTATCTGAAATCAAGACTCCTAGTTTTTACACTTTTTTTTCTAGTTCACATGCAGAAATTGGCCTACCTGGCTGTTCTGTTTCTCCTTTTCTATCTCGAGCTGTTTGTCAAGACAAGCATGAAGGAATTTTTCAGCACCATTCAAAAAGGTGCAGATTCTTTGAAAATTGCCAGGTGATTATTCAACAGTGAATGCCAAGCTTCCTCCAAGCCCAGCTGCAAAGCTCGCCGGGGAACACTGCGCTTTTCAGGATCGGGAGGCAAACACAGGCTGGGACACACTGAGTATGATCCTCATGTCCCAGAAGTTACAGGATGTCTCGGTGTGCTTCACGTGCTCAATAAAAGCTGCAAGAGAAAAGGCAAAGTTCCTGATTGTGGGTGGAACATGGCACTGCATAGCACTGAGTAAATAAAAAGCATTGATTCTTGGACTCCTGTATGGCATTGGGTACTAATGAGGAACACACCATAAACAGGAGACTGTTTCATATAGAAGAAATACTTCCTGTAAAGCCTACTTGCGCATGGTGTTAACAGCAGCTAGTGATGCAAAAATGTACTCAGCTTTTTGCAATCAATAGACAGATTTTCTTGGACAGCCGTCAAACACAAAGCATATTCTTCCCCAAAGATATTTAATTATCTACTATAAGGACTAAAACATAATTAGCGTCTGAGGGACAATCTATTATTTTAGGTTTTTATGGCACTGAATACAAGAGGACCCTGATTCGGACTTCTGGCAGCCATCGTAATGCTAATAAAACACAGAAGTTCAGCTTTTGATTCTAATTTATTTAATTCAATACCTTCTTCAGTCAAAAAAAGTTTTCAAAGAGAATTCCAAGACAGAGGAGAGCCAGAGCTAATATATATTAAAAAAAATGCCTAAGTACAACTACAATAGGCTGCAGTATGAAAACTTAAGTTTTTTAAAAATCTTAATGGTATGTGCCAAGGCATGGGAGCATTCCAGATTTCCCTGTTCAGTAATAAAAGCTTCCAATGCTAATTCACAAGCTTTGATTTGCACTGGTAGGCATTTTTATCACCTACTTTAGGTCTGATGATATCTTCTGGCTGAAAAAATCAGAATTATTGTCAGGTTAAATAAGAGACTTTTTTTAAAAAAAAAAGAAACAGATTTTTTTTCTTACTTTCCTTGCAGCCTGCCGAGTTACTGAAGTAGAAGACTTTTAAAAATGTCATGGAGACCTCCTTGATCATCTTCTCTGGATTTTGTTGCAGAGAGGCTGTTTGTTTTCAGGTAGTCAGTCCCACCTCTGTTTATAGCCTATTTCAAATAAAATTTAGTCCTTAATTTTCAGTACATAGATAGGTTTATAAACAGTGAAAGCTTCCTGCTTCATTTCCATTTCATCCATTAGGTAATGGGGCATGGCTATGACTAACAGGATCATGTGAACATCTGGATAAGGAAGGATAGCAGACACTGAAAAGAGAGTCAGATCCATTTTCACATCTGTGGCAGATTATGGGCCAGTCTGTTAATACTGTTGTACTTTATTTTCTTATTCACAAAAGGGAGTAAAAATTGTTCACTCTGTGAAGGGATGGAGTAGGATACATTAGTAAGAACTATGAGGCATTTAGATTCAAGTACATCTCGGTGCAAGAAAATTGCTCTCATGTAACAAAAGTCTAGTTTATCCTAAAGTCCTGGTAAAACTTGTTGAAGAAAAAAATCAGGAATCTCACCTTCTCTGGGAGATGAAGTGAATAGCTTTTTCCTGCTCACTTTTCAGTTCTCATGTTGGTTTGTGATACTGTTTTCAAAACAAAAGAATCTCTTAAGGAAAAATAAAGGTGGCACAACAACACTTCAGGATCCAGGTTTAATATCAATAGTAACATAAAATACTCTTGTGCCAGCATTTTGACAACTATGAGTCAGTACGCTGGTAGGAAAACTCTTACACAGATTCATAACCATTCTTGGAAGATATGCAAAATTATAATTCTTTCCTGTCTTTGATATTTCAGTCACTAAAATACGTAGCATGGGGAATAAACAGGAGGAACTGGAGATCTGTGTGCAGTCCCAGCATCATGATCTCATTGGAATCACAGAGACATAGTGGGATAGCTCGCACGACTGGAGCGCTGCCATGGAAGGCTATGTGCTCTTTAGGAAGGACAGGCTGGGAAGGCGAGGTGGTGGAGTTGCTCTTTATGTGAGAGAGCAACTGGAATGCATGGAGCTCAACCTGGGGGTGGATGATGAGCAAGTTGAGAGTTTATGGGTAAGGATTAGAGGGTAGGCTAATGTGGGAGACACTGTGGTAGGCATTTGCTACAGGTCACCTGACCAGGATGAGGAAGTTGATGAGGCCTTCTATAGTCAGCTGGAAGTAGCCTCACAGTCACAGGCCCTGGTTCTCATGGGAGACTTCAACTACCCTGACATCAACTGGAAAGACAACACAGCCAGGCACAGAGAGACCTGTAGGCTTCTGCAGAGCATCAATGAAAACTTTTTAACACAGGTTGTGGAGGAGCCAATGAGGAGAGGTGGGCTTCTGGCCCTCGTACTAACAAACAGAGAGGGACTTGTTGGAGATGTGAAGGTGGGGGGTAGCCTCAGCTGCAGTGACCGTGAGCTGGTTGAGTTTAGGATTCAACGAGGAGGAGGCAGGGCTGTAAGTAGCCTTGCAACCATGGACTTCAGGAGGGCCAACTTTGGCCTCTTCAGAGACCTCCTCGGAAGAATCCCATGGGCTAGAGCTCTAGAAGGAAGGGTGTGGAGGCTTGTTCAAAGACAACAGTACGTTGTTAGCAGATAGTTAACCACAAGGATGTCAGTCTTTGCAGCAGATGGGGGACAGACCGAAAGAGGAGGACTGCAGAACACCTCCCCCTGCCCCGTGTGAGGAGTATCTTGTCAGAAGAAAAGAAACAAAGCCAGGACAACCCAAGATGCTGATTGGTTGTGAGCTTTGCAACACTTGTGTTAAGAAAGTATAAAAAGAAGTTGGTTTGGAAATAAAGTTGTCTCACTCTGCACCCCAGACTGAGTCCGTTTCTTCACAAGGTGCAACAAACGGCGCCCAACGTGGGGCTCAAAGACTAGCTGTCTCTCCGGTTGCACCGCCCAGCTGAACTCCTGGGATTCATGCTGAAAGGAAGCGTAAGGATCACGCTGAAAGGAAGCGTCTTTTGTGCATGCACTAAAAGCCTCTTGAAAGGAAAGAGGTAAGCGGCTGGGAACTATGGGTTCATACCTAATGAAGGAACAGAAGGACGATTTAGAAGCTTCTCCTAAAAACTTGAAACCGCAAAGAAAAAATTTAGGTGAAGAAGAGCTGCAAAAGGTTCTTGCGTGGGCTTCTAAAGACGATCCTTCGGTGAATAGTAAGAATGTTTTTAATCTGGAAAGGTGGGACCAAATTGGGGTCCGACTGTGGGATAGTGCCACGCGCGGCGATAAGGCTAACCTGTTGCCACAATGGCAAGTTGTATTCGAAACATTGAAATCCAATAGTGGGTCGCAGTCGAACATAAATGACGGGGTCGGGGCCCCTGCCATCCCCTCCGCACCTCCTTTACCTCAATCATGTCCTGATGAGAATCAGAAAAGAAAACGTGCTGCAAAAGCCTTTGCGGTACTGCCACCTGATGACCAGGACGATGATCCTTTTGACCTGGGTCCTATTGACCCTGGAAAGGAGCCAGACCTATACCCCCCGGATCCTCACGATAAATGGGCCTCAGTAAAACGAGGAGCAAAACAGGCAGGGGATGTGGGCATGCTGAAAACCTTTCCCGTTATCTGTGCACCAGACCAGAATCCCCGTTGGGAAGGTCTGTCGTATAATCTTATTAAGGACGTGCGACACACGGTGACAGATCATGGCCTTGGCGCACCATATACCACCCACCTTATACAATCTCTTTGTGATTCTTCGGTTTTTACTCCCCATGATTTTAAAAATTTTTTCGCCTCATTATGACTGATATGCAATATACGATGTGGGAATCGAAAATGAGACAGCTTGCTCGAGCACAGGGGGAGGAAAACCAGCGGCTGTCGAAAAAAGGTCCATTACGAGCTGTTACTGTGGACGTGCTAATGGGGGAGGGTGATCACAGTGCTACAACAGCACAAGCAGAAATCCCCCCTGAGGGCCTGCAACAAGTTAAGGCACTTGCTCTCCGCGCCCTTAAGGCCGTCCCGGAGAGTGGTAAACAAAGACAACCTTTTGTTAACATAAGACAAGATGCGAATGAGCCATATATGAAGTTTTTGGATCGGCTTAATGAGGCTCTGGAGAAACAAATTGATAATGAACAAGCACAAAGCTACATTTTTAAGCAACTAGCACTTGAGAATGCTAACCCTGATTGCCAGAGAGTTTTGTGGCCACTAAAGGATCCTACTATTGATGACATGCTAAAAGCATGTATTAATGTCGGTACCAAACAGTATGAATATTCACTGATGGCCAAAACATTTGCAACAATGTCTATGAAAAAGCCATGTTTTGCTTGTGGCCAATTTGGGCATATTAGTAAATACTGTCCAAAAACGCAAGCAAACAAAGGAGGAGCGCCTGGAATATGTCCGCGCTGTCACAAAGGACGACGCTATGTTAATCAGTGTCGATCAAAATTTGATAAGGAAGGTCGACCCCTAGCCCCTTCGGGAAACTTCAAGCGGAGCACGGCGAGGGGTCGCGCCATGACAGCAAACCACCCCTCGGAGCGGCCTCACCGGGAAGCAGCCGCCACCTGTGAGCCAGCACAAGCTGGCAGCGCTGGTGTGGACCTGGCCACCACAATAGAAGTGCTAATTACTGATACCTCAGTTGTGCTAATTCCAACTGGTGTCCATGGCCCCCTGGGGCGAGGAATGGCAGCACTGTTAATTGGGCGATCTTCAACAACCAGACAAGGCCTGTTTGTGTTACCTGCAGTTATCAATGCAGATTTCATAGGAGAAATTAAGATAATGGTATGGACTCCGATACCACCCTGTACTGTGCCAGCGGGGAGCCGAATAGCACAATTAGTATACTTTTTACCACAGACACCAAACGCTGCAAACACTAACCATGGCACAGGCTCTTTTGGGTCCACAGGGCATGAAACTTTCTGGACTCAACAGATAACTATGAATCGCCCACAGATATCCTGTATGTTACAAGCAGGACTGATAAAGTTTAATGTACAAGGAATTTTAGATAGTGGAGCGGACGTTACAGTCATCGCTGCCTCGCAATGGCCAAGCAGTTTACCCCTAATTAAGGCACATAGATCGCTTTCAGGAATTGGTGGGCAGAGTACCCCAATGCAAAGCAAAAGATTGATAAATATTATTGGCCCAGAAGGAAGAACTGCAAACATTAGGCCATTTATATTGCCTGGATCCATCACCTTGTGGGGGAGAGACTGTTTGAGTCAATGGGGCATGCAGTTGAGCACGGATTTTTCTTAGGGGTCACTATCCAGCAGCAGGTCCCACCCATGATTTGGAAAACGGACAAGCCGGTGTGGGTAGATCAGTGGCCCCTTCCACAAAATAAACTGCTGCAATTACACAAGTTAGTAGAGGAACAATTGCAAGCTGGTCATATAGTTCCTACTACAAGCCCTTGCAACACGCCAGTTTTTGTAATTCAAAAGAAAAATAATTCTTGGAGACTGTTACATGACCTTAGAAAAATTAATGAAGTCATCGAAGATATGGGAGCCTTACAGCCCGGACTCCCTTCTCCAGCAATGTTACCTCAAACATGGACTTTGATAGTAATCGATTTGGAAGACTGTTTCTTTACCATTCCACTTGCACCACAGGATGCACCTCGGTTTGCATTTTCTGTACCTTCCATCAATGCTATGGAACCCCATAACATATCATTGGAAAGTTTTGCCACAAGGCATGAAAAATAGTCCTACGTTATGTCAACAATTTGTGGCAGCAGTTTTAAGCCCAATACGCAAATATTTTGATAACGTCCTCATCTATCACTATATGGATGACATATTGATTGCTGCAGAGCAAAAGGAAACAGCAGAAGAGGCTCTGCATCAGATTACGCGAGCAGTATCAGCTGCAGGATTAAAAATTGCAGAAGATAAAGTACAGGAAAGTCCGCCTTGGTGATATTTAGGATGGAGAATTTCTGATCATCAAATTCGACCACAATCATTGACCCTAAAGACAGATATAAGGACTTTGAATGATCTTCAAAAACTTTTGGGAACTATTAGTTGGATCCGTCCCTCCTTAGGGATTTCCACAGAAGAATTACATCCTCTATTTAAGCTCTTAGAGGGAGACATGAGTTTGACATCCTCAAGAAAGCTTACTCCTCCTGCGCGAGCTGCGCTTGGTAAAGTTGTGGACAAACTAACCACTCAGACTGTTCACAGACGAAAGCAGAATTATCCTGTCAGTCTTCTTGTTTTTTATTCTAGCTTCCAACCTTATGGCCTATTAGCACAATGGATACCACAGGACGCATGTCCATTAATAATCTTAGAATGGGTGTTTCTGCCTCATAATTTTGGCAAAACTGTCACCACTGCTATTGATATGATTGCAATAGTTATTCAAAAAGGAAGAGAGTGTTTGATGTTTATAGAGCCTGATATTATTTATTTACCACTTGATACAAAACAATTAACCTTTTTGACTCACCAGTCTTTTGTTTTTCAGTGTTCCTTGGCAGATTATCCAGGACAGATAAGTATCCACTTTACAGGACATAAAATCATACAGACTTTTAACTCTCTTTCTCTATTACCTGTTTCCCATTTGAGCCTTATGCCAATACCTGATGCTCTTAGAGTATTTACTGACGGCTCGGGTAGGACAGGTCATGCAGTTGTAGTCTGGAGAAATGATGAAGGGCACTGGGAGAGTGACATACATGTTGTCACAGGTTCACCGCAAATAGTGGAATTATCTGCAGTCGTCCGCGTCTTTACGCGATGGCCCTCTGCAGTTAACATTATAACAGACTCTTCCTATGTTGCAGGGTTAGTCTCTAGGTTAGAACACTCGTTTTTAAAAGAGGTTTCAAACGAGACCCTCTTTGCGCTTCTTTGGAAGCTTAGATGGCTATTAAACAGAAGGATTTATCCATACTTTATCCAACATGTACGCTCGCACAGCTCGCTGCCTGGACCTATTAGCGAAGGTAATGCTCAAGCAGACAGCCTTGCAGGAGCTGTAGTTCTGCCAGATCGCTTTGCACAAGCACGTTTGTCGCATGGCTTATCATCAAAATGCAAAAGCGTTACGGAGGTGTTGGGGCCTTGTTGGGGCCTTAGTACTTTTGTAAGAATATAAGAAACTGGGGTAATGGGATTCAAGGTCACCCAGAGGAGAAGAACGTGTTCATGAGCAGTTTCAAGGGGACTGGACCGGCCAGATAGACACCTGGGAGACCTAGCACTGAGAAGAGCACCAATCAGCTGCGAGCTTGTAGACCGACCAATGAGAATGCTGCTTCTTAGCGCATGACCACGTGTACTGGTATAAAGATCTGTTGCAGATGACAGCAGAGTGAGTTGAACCTGCATCATATTGAAGTGTTGTTCACTCCAGCTTGTGGGGTGGGCCTTGGCATCTGGTGACCCTGACGCGATCGTGGGTAAAGTGGAGCCGAGAACACGAGCGATCCTGCAGCCAGCAGAGAAGTAGCTGGGTGCCCGAAGAAAGGCGGATTGTGGCCACGGCTGGCCTAGTGAGTCAGGACTGACCTGGTGAGTCAGGGAGCAGGATGGGAATTGCTGTATCAGCAATGGAGTGTGCTACTGTAGAATGTTTGTTAAGGCTCGCTCAAAAAACTGAGACTGAGATCTCAAAAGCCAATTTAATCGACTTACTGCTGTTTTGTAAGCAGAAAAGACTCATAGAAGAAACTTCTCAGGTATATAAGCTCGAGTCCTGGGAGCGAGTGGGAAAAGAATTGTGGAATGGTGTGCAAATAGGTTCAGAGGAAGCTCGGCGATTTGCGAAAATATATTGTCCTGTGCAGCTAATGCTTGAACAGTTGCACGGGGAGGCTCAAGTCGCTGCTGCTTTGTGGGAAGCACTCCGCGGAGGAAAAGGGGAGGAGAATGGTTATGGAAGCTCCGAGTGGACTGAAATTACTGAGCCGAGTCTATGCGAGAAAATGGCCGATAAGGAAAAAGGGGCTTTATCTTGGCAGGCGTGTCCAGTAACTTTAGCTGAACGTGAAGTATGGGGGGGAGTGGATGAGTATCTTCCACCGTGGGAGGGGGAGGAGTGACCACCCCCAGAATGACCACCCCCCACAGCGCCCGGAATGGATGTGGATCCGATTAAAGCACCGATCCCGGATGGATCGGACGACGATGACGCCATTGTCCAAGGAATGCAACGAGAACTTCGGGAGCAAGCGGAGAGGATGACGGAGTTATTGGAACAGATGCGGCGATTAGACAGCAGGTCCAGGGCAAGAGATGTGAAGGCAGCATGTAAGGCTGCCCATAGGGCTATAGTAGAGGGGTTGGAGAATGTGGATAAACAATTGGGGCAGTGGGAGGTGCGAAAAGGTACTTCTAGCTTTAAGGCGAGTGAAGAGGTTTTGAAACAGAAAAAAGAGTGGGTACTGCAGATGGTCAAAGAAGGGAGTATGACACTTGATAAAGCAAAAAATTATCTGCAGGCAAAGTTTGGCCTGGAGGGCTGCCTTTTGGGCAGGGAGGTTGAAGAGTTATGGGAGATTCAAAAGAAAAGGGAAGCAGCTGGAGGAAGCGATCCAGCTGAAGAAGGATTGTTGTCGTGGCTCTGAGCCACTGCAGGTGGAAGTGATGATGGGGGAAAGTGTAAGGATGTGACACCACCTGTTGATCCAACTTTTAATGCGGGAGCAGGGTATAAGGGGTTGATAGAGAATGCTTGGTTACAGGGGGAATTTGTATTAACTCCACTAGCAGCCCCCATAGTAGTGGGAGCCCAGGGCCCCAAGTAGGAACCTTTAGATTGGAAATTGGTGCAAGGTTTACAAAAAACAGTGATGCAATATGGACATGATAATAAGCTACTTCAAAGCCAAATCTCTGCTTTGTTTAAATATTCTAATATGGTTCCTGCGGACAGCAGGGCTATAATGGAACTTCTGCTTTCCTCCACTACTTATATGCTCTGGCTAGCAAAGTGGCAAGAAAGGTTGGAAGAAAAGCAATTGGAAAATTTAAATTGTAGTATGGATGATCCATTAAGGATCGCCACTCTTGACCAACTGATGGGAAATGGGCGTTATCGGGCACCCGAGGCCCAAGCAGCGCTTCATCCTAGAATATTACAACAGTCAAAAAATGCAGCTTTAGCAATCTTTCTTGCCCTGCCACAGATAGGAACACCTCAATTACCATATACCAAAATAGCACAAAAGCCAAACAAGCTTTTTTTTTCCGGCTTTGTCGACTGGTTAAAGGATGCCCTGGATATGGCACCTAATGCGCCTCCAGAGATGAAAGCAATGTTGGCTAAAGAATTGGCAATTCAAAATGTGAACCAATCCTGTAAACAACTACTGGCTACTCTACAACCAGGGTTGCCCTCACCTGTTATGCTCCCACAGGTATGGAATTTGCTAGTAATTGATCTAAAAGATTGTTTCTTTACAATACCCCTCGACCCAGAGGACAGTGAAAAATTTGCCTTTACGGTCCCTACAATCAACAGGGAAGGCCCATCAGAGCGATACCAGTGGGTAGTTCTTCCCCAGGGAATGAAAAATTTGCCAACCATCTGTCAATGGCTTGCGAATTTGGCCCTGAAACCCTGGAGGGAAAATCACCCAGATTTGATTATGTACCACTATATGGATGATATCCTAATAGCAAGCCCTGAAGTTTTACCAGCCAAGCAGGAAGAGGAGTTAATTAACTGTTTAAAGGAATTTGGCCTGGTCATTGCCCCTGAAAAAGTTCAAAGGCAAGCTCCTTGGAATTATTTGGGTATGGTTATCACAGAGGCTAGAATTAGACCCCAGAAGCTTAAATTGCAGACAAAAATTGACACTGTTAACTGTGTGCAAAAATTAGTGGGAGACATCCAATGGATCAGGAATTTTTGCGGTATTACGAATGTGGAAATGGAGCCGTTGTTTCAACTGCTCAGGGGAGCTAAAGAGCCTGTGGAAAAGCGGAGCTTAACTCCAAAGGCTGCTGCGGCCCTAGAATGGATTTAGGAAAAGATAGCCGAAACAGCTGCCTACAGATTCCAGGAAGGATTACCAATATTCCTGGTGGTCTACAACTGGGAAAGGGAGGTGGCGATAATCATCGCCCAGATAGACGAGAAGGGGATCCTGTTTGTACTCGAATGGGTTTTTCTCCCAAGTCACCTACGACACACCTTAACTCAGAGGCATGAAGCAATTGGGATGGGAATTTTGAAAGCCCGGCAACGTGTACAAACAATTGCCAGGAGAGAGCCTGACAGTATTATCCTGCCTCTAAAGGCTCTGGAGCTAGTCAAAGAATGGTGCTTGAAAAGTGTAGAATTTGCCTTAGCCATTCAGGGAATTAGAGTGGACAATCACTATCCTAAGCATCCTCTCTTCCACACCTCTTTGGAGCTGGAAGAACGAGAAATCCAGAGCTCAAGACCATTGTCAAATGCGATTACTGTGTTCACAGATGCTAGTAGCAAAACTGGAAAATATGGGTATGCTTTCTGGGAGTCAGATCTTTGGAAAACTCAAATTCGGAGGGAAACCGCATCCGTGCAGGTCCTAGAACTAAAAGCTGTAGTTTGGGCATTTCTAACTTTTCATGATCGACCCATGAATATAATTATTGATTCCCTATATGTGGTAGGCATTGTTCAATGAATTCATAGGGCAATTATAGGGCATGTAATAGGGCATGTGTTACAACGTGAATTTAAAATTTCCCGAGCAGCAGCTCGTGCTATCATTGCTGCCTGTCCTGATTGTGCAAGATTGACCCCTTTACAGGAAATGGGTACCAACCCGAGAGGGTTACAACCAAGGCAGATATGGCAGTCAGATGTTACAGAATTTGCACCCTTTGGGCGACTAAAGTATTTACATGTTACTGTGGATACCTGTTCGAAGGCTCTCTGGGCGACCTCAGCCACTTCTACAAATGCCAAGTCGGCCTGCAAACATTGGACTCAGGCAATTGCGGTCCTGGGAAAGCCTGACATAAAAACAGATAATGCACCTGCGTATAAGAGTAACACCTGTAAAACCTTTTTCCAGCAATGGGGAATAATCCATCAGATGGGTATCCCTTATAATTCTGGTGGTCAGGCCATTATCGAGCGTCACCATCGAAATTTAAAACAATTATTGTTTGCTTTGAAAAAAGAGAGGGAGATGGGTCCCTACGAATTAACCAGTAAAGCATGCTATGTTTTGAATTGGCTTAACCCTTGAAATGATGGTAACATACCTATTTTCACCCATTTTTCTAAAAATTCAGCTGATCCTTCAGGAAAGAAGGTGCAGGTAGAAGTTTTCTGGCCACAGAAACAGATCTGGGAAGGTCCAGTTGAGTTAGTTACGTGGGGATGGGGTTATGCTTGCATACATGCAGGAGACGGAGCGACCTGGGTACCAGCCAAGTGGGTACGACTGTGGTTGCGGAAAGACAGGAACCGGTTGCGGAAGGTTGCAGAAGGAATGGACCACGGATTACAGAAATTTTGTACCACTTATGCGTGACCAGAATGATTATACTTGTGTTTGTAGCTATGTTGCTTGTTTTTTTGTTTGTAATGTTTTGATGCATGATATTGCTAATTATGTTTTTGAAAAAAAGAGGAGGAAATGCTGGGGCTTGCAGCTATGTTACTTTGTTTTTGCCAATATTTGCAATGTTCATTGCTAATTTTCTTTTTGAAAAAAGAGGGGGAGATGTTGGGGCCTTAGTACTTTTGTAAGAATATAAGAAACTGGGGTAATGGGATTCAAGGTCACCCAGAGGAGAAGAACGTGTTCGTAAGCAGTTTCAAGGGGACTGGACCAGCCAGATAGGTTGGTCCACCTGGGAGACCTAGCACTGAGAAGAGCACCAATCAGCTGTGAGCTTGTAGACTGACCAATGAGAATGCTGCTTCTTAGCGCATGACCACGTGTACTGGTATAAAGATCTGTTGCAGATGACAGCAGAGCGAGTTGAACCTGCTTCATATTGAAGTGTTGTTCACTCCAGCTCGCGGGGTGGGCCTCAGCACGGAGGTCATTCCAATTGACTCAGGAACAAGCTAGACAAATCATATGGTCATGCTCAGACTGTCAGCACATTTTACCAGTACCATCCATTGGAGTAAACCCTCGCGGTCTTTCTGCGCTTGAAATTTGGCAATCAGATGTAACGCATATCCCTGAATTTGGCAGATTTAAATATGTGCATGTTTCTGTTGATACCTTCTCATCCTGTATCTATGCTTCTGTACATACAGGTGAGAAGGCCAGACATATGTCGACACTTTATGATGGCCTTTGCAATGTTGGGAGTGCCAAAAACTATAAAAACTGACAATGGTCCAGCCTATATAGCACAAAAAACACAAATATTTTTTCAACAATGGGGAATCCAGCACATCACAGGTATCCCCCATTCACCCACAGGCCAAGCGATTATCGAGCGTGCACATGGTACCCTTAAGAATATGTTATAAAAACAAAAAAGGGGGAGTGTAGGCTTATCCCCACAGGAACGCATAGCAAAAGCTTGCTATGTGCTGATTTTTTTAAATCACTGGACAGAAGAGGGACCCCCTATATACCAACATTTTGATTCACAGAGACAACACAAAGTTCAGGATAAAGCCCAGGTTATCGTCAAAAACCCACAGACAAATCAGTGGGAAGGGCCTTTTTCTTTAATAACCTGGGGTAGAGGATATACTTGTGTTTCTACAGGCTCAGGGCCAAGATGGGTACCTGCTCGATGGATTAAGCCTTTCTTATCACAGTCGTCACCATCATCTGCACCACCGTGACATCATCCACACAGCAGTGGATACTGTCCCAAGCTAAAACCTACATATGGGTAATTCTGGCCAATCAAATGGGACAGGACATGTTATATTATCTAGTCCAGTAAAGCCGTTTGTAACCTGTCTAGTAGGACAGCCTGTTGATGATAAGCAAAATATGCCAATTGTTAGCAAGCCTGCTTTGTTTCTTATTATGTGTTTAGGGATACATTGATCATTTAATTAAGTCATGGCTGTTCAACCAAAAACAAATAAAGAAGGGTGAGATGTGGAGGCTTGTTCAAAGACAATAGTACCTTGTTAGCAGATAGTTAACCACAAGGATGTCAGTCTTTGCAGCAGATGGGGGACAGAGCCGAAAGAGGAGGACTGCAGAACACCTCCCCCTGCCCCGTGTGAGCAGTGTCTTGTCAGAAGAAAAGAAGCAAAGCCAGGACAACTGCGCAGGTGGCAAGATGCTGACTGGTTGTGAGCTTTGCAACACTTGTGTTAAGAAAGTATAAAAAGAAGTTGGTTTGGAAATAAAGTTGTCTCACTCTGCACCCCAGACTGAGTCTGTTTTTTCACAAGGTACAACAGAAGGGGGACCCAAGAGAGCTGGTCAGTATTCAAGCAGCACTTCCTCCACACTCAGGAGCGGTGCATCCCTGTGTGTAAGAAGTCAGGCAGAGGGTGCAGGAGGCCTGCGTGGATGAGCAAGGAGCTGCTGGCAAAACTCAAACAGAAAAATGCACTATACAGAAAGTGGAAAAAAGGACAGGCTCCTTGGGAGGAATATGGGAATGTTGCCAGGGAATGCAGGGATGTGACGAGGAAAGCTAAGGCACAATTGGAATTAAATCTAGCAAGAGATGTTAAAAATGATAAGAGAAGCTTTTTCAAATATATCAATGGTAAAAGGAAGATTAGGCAAAACGGGGGTCCGCTGATGAACAGCATGGGTGCCCTGGTTACGAAAGACACTGAAAAAGCAGAGTTACTGAATGCCTTCTTCGCTTCAGTGTTTACCAAGGGCAGCCCTCTAGAATCCCAGACCCTAGAAACCAGAGAAGAAGCCGGGAGAGAGGAAGACCTACCCTGGGTAGAGGAAGATGGGGCCTGAGAGCACCTAGGGAAACTTGATATCCATAAATCCATAGGCCCTGATGGGATGCACCCCAGAGTGCTGCATGAGCTGGCGGATGTTATTGCTAAGCCGCTCTTCATCATCTTTGAAAGGTCCTGGAGAACGGGGGAGGTGCCAGAAGACTGGAAGAAAGCCAATGTCACGCCAGTCTTCAAAAAAGGCAAGGAGGACCCAGGCAACTACAGGCCAGTGAGCCTCACATCCATCCCTGGAAAAGTCATGGAGCAGCTCATCTTGGCTGTTGTCTCCAAACATGTGGAGGACAAGAAGGTGCTCAGGAATAGCCACCATGGGTTCACCAAGGGGAAATCATGCTTGACTAACCTGATAGCCTTCTGTGATGGAATAAGCAGCTGGATAGATGAAGGGAGAGCAGTGGATGTCATCTAGCTTGACTTCACCAAGGCTTTTGACACCATCCCTCACAGCATCCTCCTGGGCAAGCTCTGGCAGTGTGGGTTGGCTGAGTGGACACTGAGGTGGATTAACTGGCTGGATGGCAGAGCTCAGACGGTGGTGATCAGCAGTGCAGAGTCTAGTTGGAGACCTGTAGCTAGCAGTGTCCCCCAGGGGTCAGTCCTTGGTCCAGTCCTGTTCAATTTATTCATCAATGACCTGGATAAAGGCACAGAGTGCTCCCTCAGCAAGTTTGCTCATGATACCAAACTGGGAGGAGTAGCTGATACCCCAGAAGGCTGCGCTGCCATCCAGAGGGACCTGGACAGACTGGATAACTGGGCAGTGAGAAATCTTATGAAATTCAACAAGGCCAAGTGCAAGGACTTGCACCTGGGGATGGAGTGTAGAGGATGGTGCTGGCCTCTTTTCAGTGGTGGCCACCAACAGAACTATAGGTAATGGCCACAAACTGAAGCACCAGAAGTTCCACAGGAACTTAAGGAAAATTTTTTTAACAGTGAGGGTGACAGAGCCCTGGAACAGGCTGCCCAGAGAGGTTGTGGAATCTCCTTCTCTGGAGATCTTCAAGACCCGCTTGAACGCAGTCCTGTGCCACGTGCTCTAGGTGACCCTGCGTGTGCAGGGGGGTTGGACTAGATGACCTCTAGAGGTCCCTTCCAACCTTAAGCATTCTATGATTCTGAGTGCCACAGGCTGAGTCTAAAAGGAGCACATGGTCATGTAATCATTACAGCCCACTGCTATCTTGAGAGCATTTGACCGAAGTTTCCTTTTTGACTTTTGCAAGTGGTGCACTTGTCACCTTTCAGTGAATTTTAGGAAGGTTTATGCACCTACATCCCTTTGGCTCCTATGAAAAATCTCATTTTCTCAGCAGTTTGTTAAAATACCACTGACATAACCTCCCAAGTGACAATTTTTAAGCCTTCTGGAGGCACGTAGTAGCTAAAACCATGATTAAATAGAGATAAACCTTTCAGTTCTCTGAACAATCCTATTAGCTGTTAAATGTAGATACCTTATTAAAACTAGTATCATTAAAAAGAAAATGATACATCTCTATAAAACATCAGTTAAAGAAGAGTTACAACAAAATCTGATCTCAGTAAGGATGAAAATGACCCTCAGGGAGAAACCGAAGACCAGCTCAGAGGTCATATCATTAGAGGTATAACAAGGTATGTCAAGGCTTTGAAGTGTATTTCAACTTTACTTTTTCTGTGATTTAATTCATAGTTAACATCATTAATATTATAGGAGTTACTCTGAATTTATGCTATAGTAAATTAGAATTTGACCCCAAGCACGTGTGTGAATTCTGCACTCTGTGAACAAGTAAACGAGCATAAAACGTGTTAAAATCATAGTCATGTAGTGCACAAAAACCTTTACAACTGGAAACACTTAAAACATTATTGCAAATGATAATCAACACCTCTGTTTAGCATCATTCATCCTGAATTAGTCAGACAGCTCTAAAATGTGTCAAAATAAATAAATTTATTTTATTACCACATTAATTACAATAAGAATCACTAATGGCAAAATAGTGCATGAATGAGTTCAAGTTCCTATCCCAAAAATGAGCAGTTTGGCATAAAACTGGAGATGATGGAAACAGCAGAAAAAGGAGGCTGGATTCTTGACTTGCTTGACTAACTTGATAGCCTTCTATGATGGAATGACCAGCTGGATAGACGAGGGGAGAGCGGTGGATGTCGTCTATCTCGACTTCACCAAGGCTTTTGACACCGTCCCTCACAACATCCTCCTGGGCAAGCTCCGGAAGTGTGGGATAGATGAGTGCACAGTGAGGTGGATTAGGAACTGGCTGGATGGCAGAGCTCAGAGGGTGGTGATCAGTGGTGCCGAGTCTAGTTGGAGGCCTGTAGCTAGCAGTGTCCCCCAGGGGTCAGTCCTCGGTCCAGTCCTGTTCAATTTATTCATCAATGACCTGGATGAAGGCACAGAGTGCTCCCTCAGCAAGTTTGCTGATGATACCAAACTGGGAGGAGTAGCTGATACCCCAGAGGGCTGCACTGCCATCCAGAGGGACCTGGACAGACTGGACAACTGGGTGGTGAAAAACCTAATGCAATTAAACAAGGCCAAGTGCAAGGTTCTACACCTGGGGAGGAATAACCCCAGACACCAGTACAGGCTGGGGACCGACCTTCTGGAGAGCAGCTCTGCGGAGAAAGACCTGGGTGTCATGGTGGACGACAAGTTGACCATGAGGCAGCAGTGTGCCCTCGTGGCCAAGAAGGCCAATGGGATCCTCGGGTGCGTTAAGAAGAGCGTCTCCAGCAGGTCGAGGGAGGTGATCCTGCCCCTCTACTCAGCCCTAGTGAGGCCACATCTGGAGTACTGTGTCCAGTTCTGGGCTCCCCAGTACAAGAGGGATGTAGAGCTGCTGGAGAGAGTCCAGTGCAGGGCCACAAAGATGATCAGGGGCCTGGAACATCTGCCCTACGAGGAGAGACTGAGAGAGCTGGGCCTGTTCAGCCTGGAGAAGAGAAGGCTGAGAGGGGATCTAATCAGTGTCTATAAGTACCTCAAGGGAGGCAGTGAGGAGGATGGTGCTGGCCTCTTTTCAGTGGTGGCCACTGACAGAACTAGAGGTAATGGCCACAAACTGAAGCACCAAAAGTTCCACAGGAACTTAAGGAAAAGTTTCTTAACAGTGAGGGTGCCAGAGCCCTGGAACAGGCTGCCCAGAGAGGTTGTGGAGTCTCCTTCTCTGGAGATCTTCAAAACCTGCTTGGACGCAGTCCTGTGCCACGTGCTCTAGGTGACCCTGCGTGTGCAGGGGGGTTGGACTAGATGACCTCTAGAGGTCCCTTCCAACCTTAAACATTCTATGATTCTATGCATGTGTAGAGTTCACTCCACCAGTATTGAAGTTGACACTGTCAGGAAGGGATTTAACTCATGCAGACAGACCCATATCCTACCATTGTAGGAGAGGAGAAATTTTGGCAAATGCTTGCCAGGAACATAAGAGTTGCCACATTCTCAATGAAGGATTCACATTAATATATTCACTCAGCAACAGACCCTGTAGGGTACACAAGACTCAATGCCCTCCCATAGAAGAGTAAATAGAAAAATATTAAGGAAGATATTAAGGTCCATTTTCTGACCCAACACTAGTTGAGAACGGAGCTACAATAGTATATGCTAGCCAAAGGTTGGCTCAAGGCTTGAATTTTCCAGGCCATGTAGACATCTCAAAAATGATACGTTAGGCAATCAGACAGAAAGGCCACTAGTAAAAACCGACGTGCAGCGCGCAGCAGAGGATAATACCTTCCATTGCTCAAATTCCTGTCTGGTTTTCACTTAAACACCCTCAGATGATTCAGTTTCCATCAGGTGAGCTGCTTCCCCTGAAGGATCCCCTATGGCACACAGCCTCCTTCTTAAAGCACAACTCTCACTGAAGACAATTTGGAAAAGAGCTGTTAATCACTCCGAACCTTAGCAAGGAGACTGCAGAATGAAAACCCCCATCATTCCTCCCTTTCCTGGTCTGCTCCAATCAGCATTTTCACCTCAGTAGCAGCAGAGCCTAGTATTGCCATAACGTCTCTCTATATGACTAGTGCACGTCATCCAGATTTTGTTTCTTAAGTATTTCTAGCAACTTTTTACAGGCTTTTGCACTGAATTAAGCAGAATGAGTCTCTTTCAAAATACTTCCGAGGCTCTAAAAACTCTGAGTTTTGGGGAGGGAAAATAAGAAAGTATAATATTTTTTAGTATTTTTTCCACATTTCCATGTTTTTCTGAGCACCTGAGTAGTTTCCCCCTCTGCTCCTGCAACAGAATGAGTTAGGACAACATCATAGATATACACACAAAATTCTGCCTTTGCCAACAATATTACTTAGGCTTTTGAAGAGATGCGTCTGGCAAGAAAAATGATTCTTAAAATGACACCTTAAAGTGATGTTTAAATACACAGGACAGTAAGTTGAGAAAGGAAGAAAGGACTCCAACTGTTTTTACCATTTTCCCCCTTTTCATCATGTGGCTGCTGAATCCTTGAGTATGTTCCTTTGCACACTGGGGACAGCACATAAATTGCTGAGAAGCAAATTCAAAACCGCTATGAAGGCTCCATGATGTCCCCTAGCTGCAGAAATGTGTTTTGTTTCAGCTTTGCACAATCAAACTTCTGCCTCCCATTTCCTGTCAAGAAAAGATAAAGGCTCAGTGTAATAGGTGCCCTACTTAGCTAGGCTTTGATCTCTTGCAGCTCCCGGCTAGTAGGAGCTGGGAAGGAGCCCTGATGGAGTTGCAGAGTAGCTGAATGTGCAGCCCAGAGAGCTGCCATGCTTTCCAGGGGAGATGGCTTTCACACCACATCTGTGAGACTTCAAAGGGGAAAGCTATTTTCTATTTACTTGTCCAGCTTCCCCCCTCTGCCACCTTTGCACACTGTTAACTCTTGAACTTTCTGTTTTTCTCAGCACAGGCCCCGTGCTGAACTTTTATGAAGCAAATCTGAATAGGAAACTCCCCTCTCCATGCCCTCACCCCAGCAAGAGGGTTGTCCTGGTCCCACGCTGAGTCAAACCACCCACACACAGGACCTCAGGCCAAGGCAGGGCCACCAAACATCACAGGTTTTAGGCACTTTTAACAGCTCTGCCTAATTCACACTAAACCAGTCACCTGGGAACACAGCCAGGCCCTGATTCCTGCCTGGCTGCATTTTGCCCTGTGACAACCCGCCACTATTGACAGTGGTGCTTCCAGTTATGCCTTTAGTTCAAGTAGTATCACTTTTTACTTGATTTAATGCCCCACAGTCAACACAGGGATACGCGCTGGGACTGTACGGCCAATCCTATCGTTTTATACATGCATGAAGGAGATTTGCGTAGGAAATAGTAAAATGGAAATTAACCAAAGTTTGAGTGATTTTGATAATATATATTTTCCTCATAACTGGATAAGCTATTGCCTCTACATCCTCTATTATGGGTTTACTGTGCTTGATATATCTGCTCCTGGCACAGCCCCCGAAAACATAATACAGTTAACTGGCCTAACATTTGGTGGCAGTAGTGCTATGCAAGCAAAACTGCAACACTTGCTGAATCTCATCCCCGTGTTTTTGCACTGCCTCACCTGCTGCAGTATTATCCTACCCAAGTAGGATACTTAAGAGAGGTAGGAACTTACATGAGCAATGAAGAACATGTCACTCCTGGCTAAAGTTCCAGGTGCAGGCCAGGATTCTGGCATGCTGGCAGAGCCTGTATGTGGCAAGCCTGCTTGTGTTGCTGTTCTGTGGATAAACGGAGGATTTCTTTCATGCCAGTTATCCTCACTAAATACCCTTACCTCAGATTTTCATGGTGCTTATAATCCTGCAGAATAGTCTTTTACACAGTTGCAAAATGCTCCACAATGCAAGAAACAAGCATGAAGGGGCTACAGAACTACAGGGGCTTCCAAACCCATTCTGGGTAAGGATCCTAACCACAAGCTGTACAAGGCTACCAGTACTGTTTCTGCTGCTGTTATAAACAAACTCCAGATTCTTTTTATTGTCTTGGTTGTGTTAATGCTAGCTACTTTGTTTTCTCAATTATTCACAATGTTAGTAACACGGGAAGAATTCCTGAAGATTCAGAAGGCTTGTTTTTAATATGGGAAAATAAATATATTTCTGTCTAGGATTCATAGCCCACAGAGCTCTAGCTAGTCTCTTACATCACTTAATCTGACCGCGTGTATATGAGAAGGTGGTATGAACCCATACCACTAGTTGACAAAAACATTTCAGTGCTCAGAGGACTGACCTGGTATTTACCACAGGCAGATAACAAAATGAACTGAGAAGCCTCCAAGAGGCAAGACCCTTTCATGGACAAAAAGTTAGTTAGGAGAGATTGCCTAAGGATTTTGGCAATTGATTCGGAGCTGTAAAGAAGAGCTGGGTGGAAACCCTCTGCAGCACAAGTCAACACTTTCTTTAGTAATACTTCTTGACCCCAAATGAACACATCGGTATGACCTTAAGCACTTGTGCTAGACATACCAACCAGACAGAGGGTAGACTGCCAATCTTTCATCAGCCAGTAGTGCTTCACTGGAGAGGTGGGAGAAGAAAACATATATAGATAGATATGTATATATGCTCTTTTTTTTTTTTTTTCAATTTATTCCTAGCTGGCTGTTCATAGGGAAGGAGAAAGGTAGAATGTTGATCCTTCCAGGAGAGTTTTGAAATACTGAAACACCAAATCTAGAGATATCTTATAATTTTGCATTCCTTCCTTCTTTAGTTTGGATCTAATTTCCCCTGTAGGCCTGTGGGTTGCAAGTTGATTTCAACTAATATTTTTCTCTGGTAAAGCTACAGCCAGACAGTCTACTCAGACCTCTCATCCTTTCTTGCTTTATCACCTCTCCTATGGTCATGAGTCTGTAATATAGTAAGAAACAGTGGATAGAAGCCTCAAGCGAATAAAAGAATCACATTAGAAAGCTAAACACTTCTAAACAATTAACCAATACAGCAAAATACCAAAGGAAGTGATCGATTTCCTTGTCATAGTGTTTTAGCAGCAAGAAAAAGAATATCCTTCCAGGGAGATGTCAGACAACTCCAGAGCTATTGAGCTCAATATGAGTCAACTGGCTGATAATCTACAGCCTGGGTAATGCAGTGGATGAGATGAAATGACCCACTGGTTCTTTCCCGGCTCCAATGCTGTGGATGTTGTGCATATTGCAGTCATCATGTCTTTGGAAAAGGCCTTAATAGCCTGTAGTGAACTTAGTAAATAGGAGGTAGTAAACTGTGAAAAAATGGTGGGATCTTCTGTCACTGAAGGTGATGGTTTTTCTTTGCTTAAGAGGATTACTTTTTAAACACAGGTTAGCGGTGCTTTCTGCTGAATCATGCTTTTCTCTCAATCATTTAAAACCACATTGCACAATTCAGATGAAACTTCTGATTGGATGCAGCACTAGCATTAATTTACTGATGCTTATATTGGAAAGAATGGTGTTTTACATAAACACAAACTGTCACTGCCACAAATGCTACTGAACAGACAGCAGAGACTGAACTGTAGCAATGCCAAGGAGCAAAGCACCTTTCTTTTCCTACCATTTCATCATCACACATATTGTGCAGAGAAGATCGCACATGGGATCTTCTCAAGCCACATTCTTCTCTTACCCCCCCCATGCTATTTCCCTGTGGTTCAAACTGCATACAGCTGTAGCTAATAATTTTCAGCTTTCAGCAAATTGACTGATTGCTAGAGCTCTCCAAGCAGCACAGAAGATGCTGCTGACTTTCTTAACAGCAGAAATAAAAGAGTGAGCATGGACAGAGGCACAACTCTCCTTGAGTGTCTGGACAAAACACATTAAATTATGAAATACAAAAGGCATTTGCTAACGCCACTACATCTATAAAGTGTAAGGCTTGTACATTGCCAATAGAGGTGCCTTTTTATTGTGAAAAGGTCTGAAAAAGGGAAGGGAAGATCATCGAGTGCTGTAATAGCAATTATTAGATGACTGCTGAGAAGTGTGGCTTGTAACCCCTGGCTTACCACCATGGAAAGCAGTGCTTCTGCTGACACCTGGGAGCCTGGATTAAGTTTGTTAGTTACACAGTAGAAAAGGGCTGATATGCTATCCTGGGGGTGAGAAAGAGCATTTCTTATGTTTCTCCTTTTTCAAGGCAGTTCCCAAAGATAAAAGGGTCACTGTCCTAAAAAAAAAATCTGTAAAGCCAAACTTCCTCTAACAGCTTTTACTTTCATTTCTTTCATAGCTTGCTATTTTAGGAGAATAAATTTCCCAGCATACAGTAGAAAGTGGGTGTCTGACCCCCTTGCACCTCCTGAATTCAGGGAGCAAGGGTAGGGATTTTCTTAGCCTGGACCCTAGCTGGACAAACTCAATACTCTCCAGCTGCTTTTCCTAGTTCCTGTTTCTAGGCTGGACTACAAGCTTGCCCTGCAGAAAAGCACATAACTAAAACTGGGATGGTTCACAGAGCACTACAATGAAAGGATGATTTGGGAAAATCTCACAGAGCAGCCTACGTAACTGCAATCCAACAGCTCTGCACTGAGGTCTCCATCTCCTGCTGATGCCTGTTCTGCAGCTTCCAAAGGGGGCCTGAAAGACACTTAGTATAGGAACATAGCATATGTAGGCAGGAAGCTGAAGGTATCTATATGTGGGGAATGCTTTTTCTTTTAAAGCATTTTAAAAACGAACAAGAAACTTCCTTGAAACACATAGCGTGTTTGTTTTTCAAACTCACTCCCCCCACACACACAAGGGAATGTTTGACTGCATCTGCCAAACTTTGAGAGAAAACCTTGGTCACCATTGTGTGGGCTTATTGCGTCCATGATTGATTGTCATCCTCAGAAATTTCCTTCTTTGATAGAACAAAATTACTTGACCTAGGCTTGCCTCCAGGCACATGAAAATAATTCCAAATAAGGATTGGCAGCACAACAAGCTGCTGTGCTTAAGAGGAGTATAAATAGACCATGTTTAGTAGGGATTTCAATTCAAGGGGGTTTTTTGACATCACTTCTTGCTGCTACCAAAGCGATACACCTCTCTGCCCCTATAGCTGTGATGAGGGGTCAGATGAACTGTAGTAATTATATCTTTTGCTTTTGAAAATTCAGATAGGCAAGGTCTATTTTCCTCAGTTTGCCAAACACCAGTGAGTAACAAAAGGGGGTCTTCTTTTGCTTTTTCGCCAAATCCACATAGGTCAAATGTCCCTCCCCACAGGTTGGTTCACTGGGTTGATACTCTCGCTTATCTACATTATAGTTAATAGATAGAAATGCCTTTGGCTGACAGTTGCCATTACAGGAAACCAGCATTTGGTGAATAGCTGCTGTTAATATTGGCACTATGAGATATGACAACTGACAGATCTTGTCACCACATAGATACCAGGATAATAAAAGGTGTTATTCTAGATTCAGTTCCAATAAGCTGTGAAAATACAAAAAGCAGCAACTCATAAGAGCACTATTGTCTAGTCTAACAATTATCTGCCATTTAAATGCAAGGATAAAAATGAATCTGTAAAGCTTTTACTTCCTAAAACAAAAAACTTCCCCATATCAAAAATCAAGTAGAGATAAATAAGAACTCATTAAAGTTCATCTGAGTTAATCCTGTCAAGGACAGAGAATGTAAAGTTTCAGATAACATCAGAGTCACGGAGATTGAGGGAACAGAGGAAGAAAGAGTTGCCATGCATATTTTCATGGCAGGATTTGAAGCTAGTGCTTTGGTCTCAGAGTGAAGTTATTATTGGGCTGGAAGAAGCCTTTGCCACAGTTTGTGATGAGCGTTGCAGTCTTGCCGTCACTCTGGGTGCTCAAGGGCGAAATTAATATCTCTGAATAAAAGCTTTAGTCTCTGAGCACTCTGAATCTCATCTGATATTCTTATCTGAACTTTCAATATACTTACATTATTTATCAGATCATTATTAGTACTGAAATAACTAATGCTAAGCTTGAAGACTTCCGCTTGTCCTCTGTAGGCTGCCAGAAACAATCATTCATCTTTCCCAACAGATAACTGTTCTAATTTCTCTTCTTCTTCAGTGTATTTTGCAATGTATCAACATTTCTAAGAAACCAGCTCAAGTGCCTCTTTATCTTGCTTTTGCTTAGTGTCAGGCAGCCTATTGGGCAGAGACTACCCCAGGCCAGTTTTAGAGATACCTGCTGTTTTGGCCATGTTTGACTTCTGTTCAGAGGCAAAGATGATGCTAACATGGTTGTGGTGATGCAGTTCTCTCTTGCTCTCTTCCTGTAGCATATCACAGTTCCTTGAGATTTTGAGCTGCTGATATGATGCAGGAGGATTCCCTTAGTGTTCTGGTCTGAGGGGGAGCAGAGTGGATGTCCCTGCAGACTTGACTTAGTCTAAGGCCTGGTCCTGGGTAACTGAGGGACTGGCTTCAAAGGAACATTGGCTCCTTCAGTTATAAGCTTGTTTTCAGGGAGGAGAGATTCAGAGAAATCCCACAAATGAAGAACTTGGCTTCAGAGGACTTGTCCATACAGAAAAAGGCAAGTGAATGAAAACAGATGTTAAGGAAATAGAAATATAACACTAAGGTAGCTGAAATTTTAGATAGCT